>NW_027041502.1:0-29614 GCF_037179485.1 Ochlerotatus camptorhynchus
CCCATGATACGAATGTAGAGATGCACCAGAAGAAAGTCGCCCTTATAACAGAGTTTTAATATTGCAAAGTTGTGATTTTCATTTTATGCTGCCGAAGTCGCTGTCATTTTGAATAATCGTAGTCATGAGATCAGGTTGTGATATCTTTGGTCATACATCAGATTTAATCAATCACTCCTGCCTTCTGCCTGCCCTCAACCTTCAGCGCTATCAAAACCATTTGTTTCTTTTTTTTTATTGGGAAAAGGGCGTCATTTCTAAAGATTACTGAGGGTGCAGTAAACCCTCATTTCGCCGCTGCATCGCAGTTAGTGCTAGTGTAGTGATTTTGCCTGACAGTTTAACGTTTTGTAAGAGCATTTTTGTTCATTGTCAAATTAATTTTTTCATAATGTTCATTATAACAAGACTTCATTCTATTTAAAGGAGCTTTCCTGGCATAGTTTGTTGTTTGGTTGATAATTTAAATATATTTCTGTTTCTTAAGGAACGAGTGGGAGCATACCAATTTAGATTTTCTAAAATCTCTGTGGCATTTACTCTTTGTGCTACAACATGGTTGATAAAAGCTATCATTGCAAACTGCCTTCGCTTTTCAAATGCATCCAAATTGATCAACATACGAGACTCATAAGATGGTAAGGGTAAACTCGTCCAGCCTAACTTTCTTAGAGCAAATAACAGAAATTGTCATCATACTGATTCAATGCGAGTATCTTGATATGGAGCCCAGACTATACTACAGTACTCAAGGAGGGGCCTAACATATGTAACGTATAATGTTTTGATTGTGTATGAATCATTGAAATGAAAACTAAACCTTTTAATAAACCCCATCATGTTGCTTGCCTTGTAGATAATGTTATTATAATGCCCAACAGAGCTTAATTTTGAATCTATTATAACACCTAAATCTCTAACTTGATTGCACGTTTCAATTCTGTTTTGTCATATTGTTACATGTTCTTGCCTAATAATTTGTTGTTTTGTAAATGAAATGGAATTACATTTCTTCAAATTAGGATTTAATAAACTTTTTTAAAAGTTATCATTTTCTTGATGAAATACTACAAGATCAGATGCTGCACGAATTTCCAGGAAAAGTTTCATGTCGTCTGCATATATTGAGACATTCAGGATATTCCAAGATGGGAACCTTGTGGCACACCTGATGTTACATTGACTACTGACGATAAATCTCCTTCACATCTAACTCTTTGTGTCCTACCGGTCAAATATGACTGAATCCACTGTAATAACTGTTGGCTAAAACCTAACATAGATAAGAGGGATATCAACTCTATCAAACGCTTTACTGAATTCAGTATACAGTGCTTCAGCCTAATGTCCCTTATCCATTGCGTTAATAGAAAATGTAACAAAATTCACCAGATAAGTAGTCGTCGAACGTCCTTTAATAAAACCATGCTGTTTGCCTGTAATTAAATGCTTAACTTGTGCGAAAACATTTTGATTTATTATAGATTCAAATAGTATAGGAATGCAGGACAATATGCAACTCCACGGTATTTTTTTACGTCTGATTTTTTTTTTCACTTTTGAAAATTGGAATCAAAAATGATTCCTTCCAAATTGACGGAAGAAAACAGGATTCGAGAGAAGAGTTGAACAACCAAAACAATGGCTTTGCTATCTCCTGCTATACTGATTTCAAGTATACTGGTTGCAATACGTCTAGTCCTGCACCCTTTGATGCATCCAATGTATTTAGAGAATGTAAGATTTTGTTGAGGGTAACATTATTAACTACAATATCTCTCATTGGCTCAGGAAGGTATGAGAAATACTGGTAATTACGGTCTTGGTCACCATGACTTGTGTAAATGTCCTGGAAAAAATCATCAAATAAGTTGCTGATCTCGCTAGTCGTTTTTCCTGTTTTGTTGCCTAGGTAAATTTTTGAAGGATAATTATATGACTTCTGTTTGTCTCTATCAAAGTTGAAAAATGATTTAGATTTATTGATTCTGATTTATTGTTGTCTTCAACCTGAGTGTTATACCGTTCGTATGCGTTTTTTATTACACACTTCAAATGATCGCATATGTTCAAATAAATTGTGAAGTTACTATTATTTTGTTCTATTTTATTGGCTTTTTGAACATTTTGTTTTCTATTTGCGATATTATGTATGTGCCTATTGTACCATGCTGGAGTATTAGATTTCTTTAATTTTTTCCTTTGCTTTTTCGGTACTGTCGTCTCTAATTTATCCTACACAATTTCATAGAACATACCGTATGCGTGATAATGTTTGCACCATTGAGCAACGTCAAAATTAAAAAAAAACATCTCAAAAATTTTGTTTTCGATAGTTGAAGATGCTAATTTCAAATAACAGACTGAAGTGGTAATTTTTATACGATAGAGTGAGGCGATGAAAGTATAGAATTGATAGTTCCGTTTAGAGTACGGCAGTGTAAAAATTGCATATAGAGGAGTAGACAGCGAGCTAGGACAACTTTTAGGAAGGTACAAATCGGTTTTATCATCTCTCTTTACCAAACTCTCCCTTTGGATAGGGATGGTGAGGGGTGTCCCCCCCCTGTCCCTCCCCAAATTTGCCATTTTCCTTACTGAACGCACTGGATTCACCCGAATCTTGCCTTTGATAGCAGCGATAACCCTCGGAATCCGAGCTGACCTCAGACGACCTGTGGCCACCTTCCGGGATAGTTGTCCTTTCTCGGTCTAAACCCCTTTTGACGGTCTACCGGGCAGAGATGCCAGATTTACAGACTTGTCTGTGAATTTACAGACTTTTATTTTTTTTACAGACATTTTTTTCGTTACAGACATTTACAGACTTTAGATTTTTCACAGATATTCACAGACTTTTGTAATCAAGAGAAAACTTTAAAAATTATTTGGTCACACTGTTTTACATCTTTAATCATATTACAGTTTGCGATGCATTTTGCAACACGCATTAGAAATTCGCGTGTTTTCAAATCCACCACACGAACGATCTGTCACTGTTATAGACGGTCATAGTTATAGCAACAATCAATACGAAACTAACGATTTTAAATTGGCTCACTACTTGACTATCCTATTGGTCCCAAGCAAACGATTAACGTACCCCATTCTAGTCGAAATTCTAGTACTACGCAATGTTTATTTTGATTCGCTATGAAAGTTTGACAGATAAAATGAGGGGTTAGTGGATTTTCCTATGTTTCGAGGGGTGAATCGATTAGCTTGGGACCGAAGAGAGTACCAGAGCTGAGCCAAAAAGTTGAGCACGTTATTTCGGGACCTTCTAGTCTTAGAGTTACCTCTATGGTTATAGACCTGCCAATGTGCTGCCATGTTGTATCCACAATGAACATTTTCCATACGATTTGAGAGTTTGTTTGGATACGTCAACTCACGTTGGCTGGTCTATAATATGACTGTCTTTAGTCACTGTCACTGAAAAAGTGAATGAGAGATTTATTCAAATTTTGCAAATAATTACTCTAAAGTTTGATTTATTGATTTATAGTCGGAAAAATCCATTTTATTGGATTCATCCGATAAAATCGTGCTTATATAGGGTCACATCTCTATAAGTAAGACAGGTAACGATGACAGCTGTTAGTTTATAAGAAAGGAACGTCGTGAAATCTCAACCAACAATTCAGTGCCAACATTTCAAAGGGGCGTAATTGCTTTTGTAAACAATGACTTTACCCGTAAATTTCTCGCGAATGAAATCTTACCTCTCCAAGATTGTCGTTGTATAGTGTATGAACTCAAATAATATCGACAAGTGCTTGTTATTATTCATTACGACTCGAATTTATCTTAAAAAAATAGAAATTTTGAAGCAAATTTTATAAAAATGCGTTATATGAAATGTAAAGCGGATTACTTTCATCCCCCTTGAATGAAACGGACAGTGTGTTTCCATACTATTCCATCTTATTGTTCGAGAACACCCACCCCCGGATGCAGTTTTAGCAACAATCCATACAAATCTAACGATTTTATATTGGCTCACTACTTGACTAGCCTATTGGTCCCAAGCAAATCGATTAACGTACCCCATTCTAGTCGAAATTCTAGTACTACACTATGTTTGTTTTGATTCGCTATGAAAGTTTACCAGATAAAATGAAGGGTTCGTGGATTTTCCAATGTTTCGAGGGGTGCATCAATTAGCTTGGGACCGAAAATAGTACCAGAGTTGAGCCAAAAAGAACCCGAAAGAAAACCCATAACGCACTTTTTCAAGGGATCCCCGTTGAGATGAGTCTATTGGTATGTGCCATTCGTATCTCCGGGTCTTGGAACGACATTGTCTTTTTCAAGTGATATCATATCTTTTCGGTACACCTTGGTGCACAAGAAAGGCAAAAAGGTTGGTACCAGCAAATTGTGTTATATTTAGCTAAGTTTTTCGCCCCCAGGTTTGTAATTTTTTTGCAAAATGTAATGAATATATTGCTTGATATGTGTTTTTTTTTTTAACTGTATTTGTAAAATCGTTACAACAGTGTTAGTGTTTTGCGCCAATTCATCGTACTTGGCTTCGTTGTACAGTACTCTCCATTTCTTGATGATCTTTATTTCGATATTCATTCCTAGCTGAATCGTTTCAGCGACCCTGATCCAGATTCATCAAGATTTTTTTGAGCACGAAGTGTTTTGAATCGTATTAATAAGCTTATGAATTGCTCCTTTGATTGTCGATTACTCCATATTAAGGTGGTGTAAAGTTGAATCTCCCACTAAGATGTGCTCGTTCCCCCGCTGCTGGCGTGCAAATGGACCAGTATTAAGTAACTAATGGATTTCCACACTACATGGCATATAACATCGACTCAAATTTAAGTTTAAAATGCTTAAACTCTAGAAAACGTAGTTTACTTGTAGACTGAGTAAAATTTTCCGAGCCTCATAAATCTTTTCGAATATAACAAAAACCGACGAAAAATTCACTCATTCTAGAAGTATACAAATTTCATCTGTACATCGAGATGTTGCTTATATTAAAACTAAATTCCTTTGAAAGTTCGGGAACTTTTACTCAGTCTATGAGTTAATTGCGTTTTCAAGAATATGAGTGAACTAATATCAACTTTTAGTCGTTCTCATTTGTCGTGTAATTATTATTTGTCTTTTTATTCACTGCTTTTAACGTATACGGCGTAGATGGATGCATTCCCAACTTCAATGAGGTTTAATTTGCTAAAAGCAGGTAGTTTTTGCTTGAACATGACTTTTACAATGTTTGTGTTTGTGTCGTTTGTGAGTAAACTTACGGTCACCCGCCGGCTATATATCAACGTTTTACCCGTGTGATTTAGAATTGATTCAGTCGTGTTGCGTGTTGTTGAGTGTAGATTTGTTTGCCGTACCTCAGGAAAGTGGAGGTTTTTGCGTGACTAGTGATTTAGTAGAGAAATTCTGTGATCATAATTATCGTCCCACACACCGGTGGTGGCGACTATCTGTTATTGTTCACTCTATCACTCTTTGTTTGCATCCTTGCTGCTCTGCACTGTGCTACCGTACTTTCTGCTCAAGTAGTGTCCCAACTATAGTTTTTCGATACGTGGTAGTCGTGGTTTCACGTGAAAAATAAGATTTTAACTTTTGTGACCATGGCTTGCAAAAAGTGCACCAAAACCGTTTCTGACTCAGACCGCATCGTCTGTCGTGGATTTTGTGGGGACACATTTCACGTGATTTGTGCTAAAGTTGATGTCGAACTTCTCGATCAGCTTGGACTGTACGCGAACAACGTTTTCTGGATGTGCGACCACTGTGCGGAACTTTTTTCCAACGGTCACTTCCGGAATATTGTCAGCCGCGACGCGAGTTTGGGTTCTGTGATGCCAAGTGCGGTCGATTCGATGAAGGAAGACATTGAAAAACTGAATTCGGCTGTTACTGCATTGGCAGCCAAAGTGGACTCTAAGATTCCGGCTAGCTCAACTCCACGTTGGCCTAGACCTGATCGTTTTGATTCTGGTAGTGGTTCTTCGAAGCGTCGCCGTACTTCTAGCTCAGACAACAAATCGATGCAATGTGGGACGAAAGGATCGATCGATTCAGTTAGAACCGTTGATCTGAACGATGATCTGGTGTGGATCTATTTATCGGATTTTCATCCTACAATCGATGAAATTGCATCTCTCGTCACCGATTGCTTGTGTATGGAGTCCAACGAAAAACCTCGGGTGTACAAATTGGTTCCCAGAGGGAAAGATCCATCTACCTTGAACTTCGTCTCCTTCAAAGTTGGCGTCTGTGCAAACAAACGAGATGTCGCTTTTTCCTGTGAGTCGTGGCCGGAAGGTATACAGTTCCGCGAGTTTGATGATTCCCGGTCAAAAATGACGAAAATCACTCGGATTGGCCCGGCACAGTGACAGGCCCATTCCCATTCGAGAACTGGTACTCGACCGGGTGGATCCGGGACGCAACAACACAGTGTCTTGGAAGCCTCTGATCCCTCCGAACCAGTCGTGCTGCTTGAAGATCCATTCATCCGAAGTCGTCCCGGCCCTGGTTTCGGAATCGGTGAAGAGGTCTTCCAGCCTGTACTAACAGGCAAGTACCGCTTTGTATCAAAATTTTCTCTTCCTGAGCCGGCCTCCATTTCCAGTAACAATTACTTAACGCGTTGCGTGGACGTAACAAGTTCAACGCCTTCTAGACTCCTGACGTACCATGCTAGCCAACCAGGACGCATTGTAGAAAGTTTATTGGAAGCCCCCAGTTCCTCTAACACAGTCGTGCACGTCCCTGCCTGCGTTCATCACAGTCGTCCTGGACCTGAGTTTAGATGTGGGCTGGGGGTCTTCCAACCTCCTATGACAGGCAAGTACACACTCAACCATTCAAATTCGATACCTGATGCCGATCGAACTTTCAGCACTTTGAATGCCGCTGTGCCAACTCCATCTCGAAACTCGGAACGCATCGTAGAAAGCCTCATGGAAGTCCCCAATCCCTCCGCCTCAGTCCTGCCACTTGCTGTCTCCGCGCATCATCGTCGTTCCGGGCCTGTGGTCGGATGTGGAGAGGGGATCTTCCACCCAACTTATTTTGGCGAGTATTCTTCCGATCTTGACATTGGTCAGCTACTTCCTGTCGTTCCTGTGATTTCCAGGAAGAACCAAAGCCCGCTGACATGCCGTTTGCAGAACACCGAGACCCTCAATCACAACGACCAATTCTCCGTTTCAAGCCGAACATCAGCCGCCATTTCATCTAGCCTGGGATGCACGTCACAAAGCAGTATGGAAGCCCTGGACCCACCTAGCTCAGCTGTGCCCACTACTGGTTCCAGTCCTGGTCAGTTCACACGCCCCCACCATCTAAGTCGTCCCGGCCCTGAGTCTAGTGCTGGGGACAGGGCTTTCCAAGCTGCCATCCACGGCAAGTACCCTTATTCTTTCGACGTTGCTCTGCCTGATGCTGCCTCCACTTCCAGATTGCAGCCCGCTGTTCCATGCGTACCAGCATCTCAAATTCTGCTATACTACCAGAACGTCGGTGGCATGAACAGCTCACTCGCTGAATACCAGCTAGCATGCAGCGACGCATGCTACGACATATACGCCTTCTCGGATACCTGGCTGAATAACAACACTTTGTCAAAGCAGTTGTTTAACGATACATATTCCGTCTACCGTCAAGATCGATCAACCCTCAACAGCAACAAGACCTCCGGTGGTGGAGTCCTTCTGGCCATTCGCTCTTGCTTCGTATCTCGCTTACTGGAACCTCCTGAAGATTCGACGGTTGAGCATCTGTGGGCTGCAATTTCAACTCTAAGTGGTACAATCTATATCTGCGTGATATACGTTCCTCCCGACCGCGTTAACGACCACAGCCTGATTGAGAAGCATGCACTTTTGCTGGATTGGATTGTCTCTCAAATGGATGCCAGGGACAGCATCGTCATCTTGGGCGATTTCAACCTTGGCACTGTATCGTGGCTAAGCGATGCTCACGGCTTCTTCTTTCCTGACAATTCCCGTTCATCGTTCAGACCGGCTTCTCTCTCCTTGCTTGACGCGTATTCAACCGCAAGGCTTCAGCAAGTGAATGGCGTTCTGAATGCAAACAACCGTTTGCTCGATCTGTGCTTTGTCGGGGAGGATTTGGGACAAAACTGCTCTGTTACCCATGCTCCGGCACCGCTCGTCAAAAACTGCAGACATCATTCACCTCTACTGTTGACGCTTGCAATCGATCCTGAGAAACGCTTCCAAGACCACCGTCTTCTACAACTTTCACAAAGGAGACTTCGAGCGAATGAATAACTTTCTCGCTAATGTGGATTGGAATGCGACACTAGACTCCGGGGATGCGAATCTGGCTGCCTCGACCATGTGTGGTATCATATTCTACGCTATCGATCAGTTTGTGCCTAAAAAACTACGGTGTAAACCTGCCAAACCCGCCTGGTCGAACTCTGATCTTAAGCATCTGAAAAAGGTGAAAAGGGCTGCACTGAGGAAACACAGTAAATATCACACAGATTCTACGAAGGCTAATTACGTCCGCGCCAACAACGAGTACAGAGATCTCAATGCAAGCTTGTACAACGCACATCAGTCTCACTTGCAGAGTCGTCTCAAAGCTAATCCTAAGGAATTCTGGCGATATGTGAACGAGCAACGGAAAGAAACGGGATTGCCGTCCAATATGACTGATGGCGTTACTGATGCCAACTCCGTCGCAGATATCGCCAATATGTTTCGCACACAATTCAGCAGCGTTTTTTCAGACGAAGTTCTTGATGCTCAGGAAATTGCTGCTGCCACGAGTAATGTCCCTCGTACGTCGGTGTTTGGTTCTCCATTCACCATCCACAGCGACATGGTGATTTCAGCCGGGAAACAGATGAAAACATCAACAGGATCTGGTCCAGATGGCATTCCCTCATTAGTACTGAAACGTTGCTTAGACACTCTTTCAGAGCCCTTAGCTAAGGTCTTCAACTTGTCATTGACCTCCGGAGTTTTTCCAGAATGTTGGAAGGATTCGTTTGTTTTCCCTGTTCACAAAAAAGGATGCAAGCAGACTGTCGCCAATTACCGCGGAATAGCTGCATTGAGTGCAATCTCCAAACTATTCGAGCTAATTGTCCTGGAAAAGTTGGTTCAAGACTGCTCGTACAGTATTTCTCAGGATCAACACGGCTTCATGCCTAAGCGCTCGACGACGACTAATCTAACTGTTTTTACATCGTTCATTATTCGTGAGATTGAACGTGGCCATCAAGTTGACGCCATATACACCGACCTCTCTGCAGCTTTCGATAGAGTGAACCATGAAATTACCATCTCTAAATATGACAAAATGGGTGTTCATGGGAGTCTACTTACCTGGCTTCGCTCCTATCTGACTGGCAGATCTATGTCTGTTAAGATCTACGCTTCTCCACCCTTGATCGTTACATCTGGTGTTCCTCAAGGCAGCCACCTGGGGCCATTGCTTTTTCTGTTGTATATGAACGACGTGAACTTGATCCTCAAATGCCTTAAACTCTCGTACGCCGACGACATGAAGCTCTACTACGTAATAAAAGGGCCTCAAGACGCTCATTTCCTCCACCAAGAACTTGAAGTCTTTGATGATTGGTGCCGGATAAACAGGATGTCTTTAAATGTGTCCAAGTGCTCGGTCATCTCCTTTGGCCGTAAACGGGCGATGCATTTCCACGATTACACCTTAAGAGGAATAAGCTTGAAACGCGAATCGACTGTCATGCTCGATTGCAAATTAACGTTCAAGGATCACATTGCTTATGTTGTATCTAAAGCTTCATCGCAGCTAGGATTTTTATTCCGTTTCGCCAAAAGCTTCAAGGACGTGTATTGCCTGAAGGCTTTATACTGTTCCCTGGTTCACCTATACTGGAATACTCTGCCGTTGTTTGGTCGCCATTCTATCAGAATGCCATCCATAGAATTGAAGCTGTTCAGCGAAAATTTATTCGCTTTGCGTTGCGACACCTTCGTTGGCGCGACCCGCGTAACTTGCCGAGCTATGAAAGTCGCTTTAACCTTATCGACCTGGAGCTCTTGGAAGGAAGGCGTAATGTGGCGAAGGCTTGTTTCGTTGCGGATCTTCTGCAAGGGAACGTCGACTGCTCCACACTTCTCAGTCTTCTTGACATCAACACTCAACGACGGGACCTCCGGCTGCATGCGTTCTTCAACAACCGGCGTTCGAGGACCAACTATGGCGTACACGAACCAATGTTGAGTATGTGCCGCGTTTTCAATAATTGTTATTATGTGTTCGATTTTAATGTGTCCCGCGAGAAAAATAAGCGTAGCTTTAAGAGATGTTTGCGTTAATTTTGTGTTTGACGCAGTTTTGATGTTTAGATATAGAAAATTGTCATTAGGGTAACTATTTTATCTGTTGACAAGTAGAAATAAATAAATAAATACAGGCATTTCAAATTTCGCATCATCAGCCCCGTCACAAGAAAAACTTTTGCTAATTTTATGCAGCTCAATTACAGACATTTCTGAAATTCACAGACATTTTTCGCAGACTTCTGATGAAAAAATCTGGCATCTCTGCCACCGGGACTCTCCCACGGCGATTGAAATATCTTTATATATCAAGCTAATCGATTCACTCCTCGAAACATTGGAAAATCCACTAACCCCTCATTTCATCTGTCAAACTTTCATAGCGAATCAAAACAAACATAGTGTAGTACTAGAATTTTGACTAGAATTGGGTACATTAATCGATTTACTTGGGACCAATAGGCTAGGCAAGTAGTGAGCCAATTTAAAATCCTTAGTTTCGTATTGATTGTTGCTACTACGGTATGAGCTATAGGTTACGTGCATGCTAAGAAAACCAAGGCACTTTATGCACAGGTGAAACGGGAATCTTATGTGTACGATGGTGCAAACATTATCACGCATACGGTATCTAAAGCCTGCTCTGACGGTCGTGGAGTAGAGTTTTTAAACCAACCAACGATCAGCGTCAGTAGCGGGAAGTAAAGCCGTTAGTCCCCGGTCCATGAGTTGATGGGTCGATAGGTAGGGTCCAGGTGTGGGAGCTGCCTCGCTGGCGTCGGTAGCATTGGTTCTAAGTACGGAAAACAAGATCGACAAAAAAACAAATCAAGAAAAAAATATTAAATCATTAAAATTTCAAAAGTATCAGGATTAAAATCACATGTTAATTATAAATAGAATTCCATTGGCATTGCAAAAAGGAAATCCAGGAGTATTCTTTACGAAATTCTTACCAAAATTTCAAAGGATAATAGCATAATACAAATGACAGTTGTAAGGAATTTCTGACCACATAGTCAAAGAAAATTCTGAATAGAGTGCCGGTTCATTTCCTATTGAGTTCTCCACGCGAGTTTCAGAAAAAAAACTAGTGCAGTGTGAAAATTGAAGGGATTTTGACAGTTCTTACAGCAATTCATAGGGTCAGAATTATTGCAAAGCAATTGTGTGCATGCATCGTACAACACACGACAAAGAGTGTGTGGTTCTCCCATTTGTTTCGCTCACTATTTTCGAGCTTATCTTTGAGAAAGTGATCCACACAATGAGCAGTACACGATAGCATGCATAGCAGATGAAGAAGTGCACAACATAGAAAAATGTTGTCTTTTTGCTGAGTTCCTCATTTACAACACTTTGTGGCGCTCTTTGCGTTGGAGCCGTTGAAGCGATGACTACACATTGAGTTTTTGTTATTTATGGACGAAATTTTTGTTTGCTTGATTCTAACTTAGTGATTTCAGAAAATCAGCGCATTGCGATAATTGAGAGATCAGATGACAGTCCAGCATAGGGTAAATGACGGCATCTGAAATACCTTTGCCTATTATTTTCAGGGTGGTAAATAAATTACTTTAGCACTAAATTTTGGCCTCGTGCGAAAAATCAGCGCTTGAGGATTTCTTTTCCCCCTAACAATAATAGGTAAAGGTACTGCCGAAGCTGTAATTTACCCAATGCTATTTTAATGCAATACATATGCAGCTGGAGAAGGCTATTGATTTTCCCAACAGGAATTGTTTTGTTGACCTTTCATTTGCGAGGAAGCAAGTTTAACAAACATGATGGTAAACAATTGTCAGCTATTAGCGTTAGGACGATCGATAACTTTTACGCTTAGCGAATCAGTGCTTTTATTGGCTAGCGACTACTGATAATGAGTACTGTGGCTGCCTGATAGGAGTATACATTGCGCTTATGTATTAACATAATATTATACCCTTCCTACAAAAGGGATATGGTTTCAAAACGGATTTCAAATGATATATATATGAATTAAATTTTTGAAGGATTTGCTTGTCTGTGTAGAATAATATTATATGCCTATTTGTTTAATGTGGTCCATTAGCCTCTTACCCAGTAACTCCTATCCCTACCTCCTCGTGGTGTCTCCTGGGATATGAGCAACCTTAGCGAAGATCGGGTAACCAACCCCGGTGGGAGCTTTGGTCATATGCTGACAGGGAAGGGGGCCCCTAGCGGGTTCGGCCTACACGGCCTGAGCGTCTGTTCGCCATGGAGGTGCGGCTCAAACAGCGTCTGACTGGCATCCAGCGGCTGAATAAGAAATGCTGTATTGTGTCAGCTAAATCTAAGATGGCAGCCCCATCTACACAATAACTGAGCGTCTGTCCACCATGGAGGTGCGGCTCAAACAGCGTCTGCCTGGCATCCAGCGGCTGAAACAAGAAATGCTTATCCCCGAAAGCTATACCCAAGATGGCAGCCCCATCACGGCGGATAGGAGACCTTAGGCTAACTACCTACTGTCCCCGAAACTTTACAACTGTTACAGAAACCAATAGAGAAAGATCACGGACTGATATTACGGCAACGACTTTTAGCGCAAAACAACGGACAAGAATTGGAACATGGAATGTACTAACGCTAGCCCAACAGGGGAAGCTGGCACAACTCGCCAGCGAGGCTCGACGCATGAAGCTCGAAATCCTGGGACTAAGCGAAGTCCGTTGGTCAAACTTTGGAGAACACAAGCTGCCGTCGGGACAGGTACTACTCTATTCTGGTATTCGAGGTGAAAACGCTCCCCGCCACCGTGGAGTTGGTTTCCTGCTTAGCGCCCAAGCAAATGCGGCGCTCATCAAGTGGGAACCTATCAATGAGAGGATAATCGTTGCCAGATTCAGAACGCGGGTTCGTAACCTAACCATAATCCAATGTTATGCGCCAACCGATGCTGCCGAGTTACAGGACAAAGAGAACTTTTACAGTCAACTGAATGCAGTCGTGGATAAAATTCCGAGAGGTGACATCAAGATCTACATCGGCGACTTCAATGCGAAGATCGGCTCCGACAACACGGATTATGAGCATGTCATGGGGCGCCATGGTCTTGGCGAAATGAGCGAAAACGGTGAGCTGTTGGCAGAGTTTTGTGGCAATAACGACATGGTGATCGGGGGTTCGCTCTTCCCCCATCGACCAGTGCACAAAGTCACGTGGGTTTCCCGTGATGGACATACCGAAAATCAAATCGACCACATCTGCATCAGCCGAAAATGGAGAAGGAGCCTTCTTGACGTTCGGAACAAACGCAGTGCCGACATCGCGTCTGACCACCATCTCCTCGTTGGAGAGATCCGCCTTCGTATCGCGCGGGTCCAGCGGCGGGAGGAGCGGCTCGGACGGCGATTCAACACACGCCGATTGGAAGATCCAGCAGTAAAAAGGTCATTCGTCGAGGAACTGGAGACCAGAGCTGCGGATATTCCTGATGGTGGCAGCGTAGAAGAGCAATGGACGGCGATCAAGGATGCCTTTACTGAAACGAGTGAAAACAACCTGGGCGAGCTGCGCGCTCAGAGAAAGGAGTGGATCACGGATGACACCTGGAGGAAGATAGAGGAGCGGAGAAATGCAAAAGCCGCGATAGAGCGGGCGAGAACCAGAGGAGCGAAGAACCAGGCCCGCCAACTGTATTCGGCTCTCGAGAAGGAAGTGAAGCGCTCGTGTAGGCGGGATAAGCGAGCGTGGGTGGACTCCCTAGCCGATGAAGGTGAGAAAGCCGCAGCAACAGGCGATATCCGTCTCCTCTACGATATCTCACGACACCTGAGTGGAGCAAGGATGAATCCTAGGATGCCAGTGAAGGACGCGACTGGTCAGTTGCTCACCGACCCCACTGATCAGCTGAAACGCTGGTTTGAACACTTCGAACAGCTTCTACAAGTTTCGTCGGTCAACCAGCCATCAACATCTCGGCATGAACCGCCAAGAGTGCGACGCATCACTCGCGTCAATTCTGAGGCGCCATCCCTACCGGAGATCGAAGCTGCTATCCGAACCATGAAATCCAACAAGGCTCCCGGGGTCGATCGCATATCAGCAGAGATGCTCAAAGCTGACCCCATGCTATCTGCACAAATGTTGCATCAACTATTCTGCAATATCTGGGACACCGCGACTTTTCCGGCTGACTGGATGCAGGGCGTCTTAGTGAAGGTCCCAAAGAAGGGGGACCCAACTGTATGCGATAACTGGCGTGGCATTATGTTACTGTGTTGTGTTCTCAAAGTTCTATGCAAAGTTATCCTCAACCGGATACAGGAGAAGATCGACGCGACTCTCCGACGGCAGCAGGCGGGATTCCGTGCTGGAAGATCCTGTGTGGACCATATTGTCTCGCTCCGCATAATCTTGGAGCAGGTCAACGAATTCCAAGAGTCCCTTTACTTGGTTTTCATTGACTACGAAAAAGCTTTCGACCGACTCAACCACGAAAACCTGTGGGGCGCCCTAAGGCGCAAGGGAGTTCCGGATAAAATCGTCAACCTCATCGAAGCTCAGTATGAGGCTTTCACGTGCAGGGTGCTGCACAACGGAGCCCTATCTGACCCTATTCGGGTAGTCGCTGGAGTGAGGCAAGGATGTATTCTATCACCGCTACTGTTCCTCATCGTAATCGACGAGATAATGGTTGGTGCGATCGACCGTGTGCCGAACCGTGGGTTGCTCTGGCAGCCTATTACAATGGAGCATCTAAACGACCTAGATTTGGCGGATGACGTTGCTTTAGTATCACAACGGCGTTCTGACATGCAGAGTAAGCTCGACGATCTCGCCGAACGCTCCTCAGCGGCAGGTCTCAACATCAACGTCAGCAAGACTAAATCGTTGGATATCAACACGGGAAATCCATCCAATTTTACGGTAGCTGGTCAGGAAGTGGAGAAGGTTGAAAGTTTCCAATATCTTGGCAGCCAGATAGCGTCGGACGGCGGAACCAAGAGTGACATAGGTGCACGGATCAAGAAGGCAAGGGCTGCTTTTGCGAGTTTACGAAACATCTGGAAGTCAAATCAGATTAGTCTCCGCACGAAGATCCGAATTTTCAACTCTAACGTGAAATCTGTACTGCTGTACGCTAGCGAAACATGGTGCGTATCAGCGGAGATCACACAGAAGCTGCAGGTGTTCATCAACCGATGCCTGCGGTATATAATTCGTGCTTGGTGGCCTCACAACTGGATTTCGAATGCCGAGCTCCATCGACGGTGTCACCAGAAGCCGATATCGACAGAAATTCGGGAACGTAAGTGGAGGTGGGTTGGCCACACTCTACGGAAGAGCGGAAATGAAATCTGCAAACAAGCGCTGGATTGGAATCCAGCCGGACATCGCAGCAGAGGCAGACCCAGGGGCTCATGGCGGCGAAGCCTAAACAAGGAGATTAAGCAAGTCGACCGGAATTTGACCTGGGCCCAGGTCAAGGCGAAAGCAAACAATCGCCCAGGATGGAGATCTTTCACGTTGGCCCTTTGCGCCAGGGATGGCGCTCAGGACACTTAAGTAAGTATTTGTTTAATAATTTTGAAAACTAGTATTTTAGCGAACAGTTGCAAGCATATTTGATCAAACGATTTTTTTTTTTACATTTTTCATGCAAAAGAATATGAAGCACTCAAGTTGACTTAAATGTTACACAGTCAACTTACCCGAACTTGATATTGTAGAAATTTTCAAGTTAGGGAATATATTCAGTCACGGAGGTAAATTTTGGATATTTGTAATAGGAAAAGTGGTCGAGGACAATTTAAAGTATGCTCTGCAGATGAGAGGGGGAGGGGTGACCCACCCTCCTTGCACTGTCCCAGTGTCATGGAGCCTTTAAATATTTCCAGTAGCAAAACTGTCATGAAGATTATGCACTTTTGTCCCATTGCTGAAGACTCTTCAGAAAAGTTAATGTAGCTGTAATGAGCTGTAAATTCATCAAGGCTCAGTGAGGAAAAGTTCAAAGTGTTTTTATGATACTTCATGAAGTTAACGATTTTAAGAGTTGGTTGGACATGCTATATAACATGAAGTTAGAGTGTGATAATTTATTAGCTAGATGATAGTCTGAAGAGAATAGGTACACCGCTCGAAAAATTCATGTAAATTTCTTCGAGATATAGCGCACATAAAATTAACGCTAGATTTAGCATAAATTTGCGCAATATTTCGTGTAAATTTAAGCGCAATATCGCATAAATTTGCAATATTGTATACAAGCTTGTAAACTATTTCACTGTTTATGCCATGTATAGCTCAAAATTGAACGAAGGGAGATTTTTCTGTGTAGATAGTTTCGCTATAGCGTACGTATAGTACGGTAGTATGAAAATTGAATAGAAGTTGAAAATGAGCGACAGTACTAGTCAAACGCACTCTTCTTTAACTAACTCGTACAACGTACTAAGGGTTTTGAAGTATTTCTTGAAATCTACTGGCAAAAAGTGTGCGTTTGACTTGCTCATATACTGTCTTCGGCTGTGGAATAGTTCTAGCGACGTTTCATCACTTCCTAAAGCCCCACGCTGCCCAAAGCATTTCTAGTCAATGGTGTGTTATGATGCAATTATTCTTTACCCAACTATTGTGTTGCTCCTCTCGTAGTCAAACGTGCACTTTTTGCTTGTAGATTCAAATCTCCTCGTACATTGTACAAAAAATAGTGTAAATTTTTGTTCAATACGATGCATATAAATGGAGCGTCACATATCATATAAGTTTACATTATCAGTCGTGTGATGTTCTGAAATGATGCAAATTATTGCATTCAAATGCCCATCTTTGTAAACAACATTACTTAAAAGTTGCTCGTTTGCGTGAAATGACATACAAGTTTACGTGAATGAATGTTTACAGAATGTTTGTTTAGATTATTTTTTACTGTGTGGAACTTTGTCGACAATCCGATGCAATAATTGAGCTGTCTCGATATAACCTAACACCAACCTGACATGGGGTTGACATTTCTGATCGGGACTCATTTTTCAGCCATATCAATATTAATTGCATGCAGATGCAGATCGACTTTCAAAAAAAGATTCTCTATACGGTCACTGGTTTAAATTCATTTGAATGAATTGAAAATAATGTTCTAGAAAATATTTTATATATTACAAAAATTGCAATCTTTATTCATATGCTAAATTTCTAAGGCATGTTGAGTCATTGAGGTGATAATTTGAAAGTTAAAAAAACCTACAACCCTTCTTATTTTTTATTCTAGAAACACATTTTTTAAGTTCATTCGTTATTTGCCCAGAATAAAATTTGTACTCGTGACGTTTAGAGTGATGAATGTTGACCATGACGGGAACGTCCCCAATATATATTTTTTTATATTAGGTATTAATTTCATAATATAATAATTATGGGTATCATTTGGCAGAGATGGTGCAGATCACGGGTGAAAGTCTTTTTAATAAATAAATCTAATCTAATCGTAAAATGCATCACCGTGCATCATCATCCATATTATATGCAGTAGGGTTTATCATGTTATTATTATTTTATTTTATTCTTTATTTATTTGTCATTTCAGGTGACTTCTCTCGTGATAAAAGCTTCGATTCAGGATGCAATTCTACTTCTAAGTAAAACAACAAAAATAGTTGAATCATAAAGAAATGTATAAGCTACTCGGAGGATTAAAAGACTACTTTAAGAGGCAGGATATATTCACTGACAGTGCCGTGTTCCGCCTTCATAATAGCTTTACAACCGCACTGCTGTTATCATGCAGTATGATCATCACTGCCACTCAATATGTCGGACAACCAATCAGTTGTATTGTCAATGGGATCCCAGCGCATGTTGTTAACACGTTCTGTTGGATATCTAGTACTTTTACAATGCCGGATGCCTTTAGAAGAGAGGTAAGTAAGAGAGATCGAGGTATAAGACAAGAACATACTACTATTTAAATTAAACCATATGAAGGGACGAGATAATCATCGAAATACAACAAAGTGGTCACATATTGAGATATGTGATACTTTTTTAAATTCTGCGGAATATTCCGCATAAGTAAACAAAAATGTAATACCCCGTATAGACTATGGCTTGTATCATGTAATATAGGCACTGTCTTGCAATGAGCACTCATACATCTAGTTTTCACTGGAAATCCTATGTATGAGTGCTCATTGCAAGACAGCCTATATTACATGATATAAGCCATAGTCTGTCCGGGGTATAAGCTTCCAGAAATTGCGTGCTGCACTAAATGCACTAAATCAAGGAAAACATATATTCAATGTGTATCGAAACGTAACTTCAAACATTCGATACGTTGTTTCGCGACAACCAAAAAACTTATACCCCGTTCACATTACAGCCAATATCACGTAATATAGGCTGTCTTGCAATGAGCACTCATACATAGGATTTCCAGTGAAAACTAGATGTATGAGTGCTCATTGCAAGACAGCGTATATTACGTGATATGCGCTGTAATGTGAACGGGGTATTAAGTACAGGTTATGTTATTGTATTTTGTACGTTCCTCCCAATATTTCGCGAATTGAATTTGAGACTGCACAAAAATCTGCACAGTTGGTGCTCTTTCGAGGTATTACCTTAAAATAAATTGCGAAATTCGTATACAATAACTACAGTACACAACAAAAAATAAATTTTAATATTACATCCAAGAGAAACTTCAATCATGTCGAATATCTCATGTAATTTTTATGGCCACAAAAATAAACAAATACAGTAAAAGCAGCGTTATGTCAGTTCATGCACTGTATTAATGATAATTTTGTCCTTTTTGGCAAGTAATGTGACTCCATATTTTCGACACGATTAAAGTGCATCCGCTTTGATATGATATTAAGGTGATACTCTAAGGAAGCTTTAGTGTGAAACTTTAAAAGCACAAATGTCAGCTTCCACAAAACATACAAATTTGAAATTGCTACTCCTTGTTTGCTGTGCTACTACAAACAGAGAGTAGCAATTTCAAATTTGTATGTTTTGTGGAAGCTGACATTTGTGCCTTTGAAGTTTCACGCTAAGGCTTCCTTAGAATATCACCTTAAAATTAATTTTTTGCTGTGTATTACATGGTGCATGTTGGTACATGACTGCTGAGATGGAAAAACTCGGTTAAAAAAGTTTATACTGCAGGCTATTAAAACCAATCCTCTACCAAGAAGGAGGGTTGCTGAAGCCACCACCATTGGTGTTGTCAACACACATATTATGTGACTAATCATTAATGAAACTTGAATTTTACATGATTAGCTTGCCTAATTTAAAAATTAAAATAATAAATTTTTAATTGCTATATGTACGCGCTTGTTGAACATTTATCATGATTATTTTGCTGCGCAACAAATCAAACATCCATGTGAACGAAGCATAATTTCTCAATGTTTGCATCAGTTGTCTTAGATTGGCAAATAATCGAGCCAAAGAACCAACAACTTTGGCTTCAAGCAAAATGTTCGTGGATGACGTTTCTGCCATCGGACTGATTAAAACACGTATCTGTTGCTCTCTGTTTTTGTTGTTAATTTATCAAAATAAATTGATGATGAATAGTTTGCTACCGACAGTACGAGTTTCCAGCTTATTTCTAGTATTTTTTCATCGGTTTATTATGCCTGTTTTATTTCCTACTGGGTTTCAAAAATCAACAATATGTTTGATGATCATAAGTTTGTTGACATTAATCCACAAAACTGTGCAATTAGAATTTAATGTTTTTTAGTAATCTGTCAAGTGAACTTTAAAACAGAAGATAGGATTTTCCAAAACATGTTAACTTTATGTGAAATTAGTCATTGTTGTCCAGTCGTACACAAAGACTATTTTAATGAACTTTGCCGAATTTTCCGGAAGCAGTTAAATATATAACTACTACAAACCTATATAAACTTATATACACTCAGGTCTTTTTTTACACGGGGGATACGTACCGTAAAAAAAAAAAACCTACGAGATTTTGATTTTTCACATGTTTAAATGTTTTCTAAAAATCGGATTTTGATGCCATTTGTAATTATAGCATGCTATGACATTCGATTACCTATAGATTGAAACGGATAATGTGATTGGAATCAAGTCGATAGGTTGTATCGTTGTCGAGAAATCGTTAAAAACGTACCGTGTAAAAAAAAACCGCTTAAAAAAAACCGTGTAAAAAAGGCTTCAGTGTAGTAGCTAAAGATTTGTGAATTTTTATAAAGTTGTTTTATTTTTTGGAAGTTTGAAGTAAATTTACGGAGTGTATCACTTGTTTGTTCAAATTTGGATAATGTTGGTACTGTTCGTTGTAATTTGATCTTGATCTTTTGTGGTTGTACATTAAAGGGAACATTATTGAAGCAATAAAAATAAACAGCAGCCACACATTTCATAATTTTAATCTTTTTTCACAGGTAGGACGTGAAGTTGCTCATCCGGGTGTGGCAAATGACTTCAATGAAGAAGATGCAAAGAAATACTACACATACTATCAATGGGTTTGCTTTGTTCTCTTCTTTCAGGTGAATTACATTTAAACATAAATACAGTGGACCGATGTGATAGCTGCATGCTTCTACCTTATTCTCATATACATACATATCTAGCAATAGGTCTATTCCCGTAGCTGTTTTTTTTGTAAGATTCTGTACAGCAAAATGCAAAAGTATGTTCTCGTACTTTCTGCAGCATGTGATTTTCTTACCGCAACTTACAGCTAACTGCAGCAACTTACCGCAAAATTAGTTTGCCAGTTATCTCTCTCGGTGTCGATTGCTATAGACAGTTTGTTTATTCGATCATGTGATTGTTCGGAGCGCTGTTGTTGTTTACCAGTAACTCGATCACTTTTGATCACCTTGGAAGCAAACAATTTGATAATGAGTGGCGATGGAGTTAAGAATACCGTCAAGTTTCCTTCGGGAATGGAAGTGTGAAACCCACCATGGGCGAAATAACTAATTTCGTGAAATCTCTGGACGTGGATCCCGTTCCAATGGAAGCTACATACAGGATAGCTGCGGAGAAATCCCTCTTCATAAAGTTTTAGTCCGATGAATCGATGCTCCATATCCATAAATGGATCCGCATCCTTAAATGCAGAAAATCCGTATCTGGATTGCGCCATGCATATGTCTTGCGGATATTTGAATAATGTTTTAGTTTAGATAGGTAAGAATATTTCAGATAGTTTATCGAAAATCTGCCAAAGAATGTAATTTTTTTTTTGCTGAACAATTTCCATTCGTGTGACACGGTGGGCTGTTGCTCTGCCGAAAAATCTTTAAGCAACTATTAATCTGTGCGTGAAGTGACGGTACTGTGTGTATTTTTAATAACGAGCTTAGCAAAAATCGAAACTCTCATAGGCAATCATAAATTTTAACAACACTGTTAAAATAATAACGAAAGCAGGGTGAAGAGAATCGCGAGGATCGGTCTGGTAGCAGTTTGAATAGTAGTTCGTTCGCAGGTGTGGTAACTGGACGTGTTCAATGCCACATTTAGGATCCAAGATGCCTGGGGCTGCTTTCATTAGGGAGAGAGGGGCTCTATATTTCGAAGTATAAATAATACAATAACCGAAAAATCATGAGGTGGTTACTAACTTTTCAGCGTCAACCCATAGCTCTGCTAACTATAAACTGCAAAAATCGCCAAAGCTGCTGGTGAAAGGTGGATGCTGGTTAACGACGAGATGAGTCTGAAGGCCGGAGAAAACAGAAAAGTAGAACAAGCGACTGGATACCAAAAACAGCAGTGACCGTTTTTCGACTACCAACAGCTAAATAGGAGCTATTTTTTTTAATTCTTAAAAACAGCAATGGAAGAAAGAAAACCGAAGAAACATGAAAGTTGCAGGCGCGGGAGAAACTAAGCAGAAAGCTGTCACCTCACGGGCTTAACTCAAACACAATCCCTTCATTTTTTTACTTAACTCCATAGAGTTTTATGAACATTAGAGCCTAATGTACATATATAAAATTTGATAAAAAAAAGTACGGGAATAGACCAAATATCTTCAGTGCAAGATTAGAATTTTAATTTTTAAGCCAGAACCAGGCTAATGTTGGTTTGGGTTATAAAAAGTGTAAGCGTTTAAAAAAAAATTAAATGCATATTTTAAGAAAACCATGCTTTACCGAAGGTCAAAACAATCAGCATTTATGTATAACTGTTGACCTCTATCAGATAATTTGCTGCAGATAACAAATCAACCCAAACAATGCAAAGCGACCATTTCTTGATTATCTTTATCGAATTTATCTTCCGTTAATAACTCATCTTCAGATCCGTTTGCCGTTTTCCAGTCTTATTTTCCGTATCAGATGCATGGTAAACGCTACTTACATTAAACTGTGTATCGATAATAGCCTAAAATGTCTCAACGTGGACGTAGGGCTACAAAAGGAAAATCGCCAAAGAGAATCGATTTGACCTTTTTTATAGTTTTGGTTGATTTTTTATCTACAGCAAGACTGGCTGATAGAAGCCAGAATTAATAAACAGTGATTGCGTTGAAAAGCTAACAATACAAAAAATCCACGGTGAATCATGGGTTTTAGAGCCATTCAAATGATCGGAAATATGATGGACTCACCGAGGAGCTCACTGGATGGAGACCAATCGTCATTGGAGGAGATTTCAATACTTGGGCAGTGGATTGGGGAAGCAGATGTACCAACGCAAGAGGGTATAGCCTGTTGGAAGCTCTGGCAAAGTTGGACGACAGTCTGGCCAACGAAGGAACCATCAGCACTTTCCACAAAGACGGTAGGGAATCCATTATCGACGTCACTTTCTGCAGTCCGTCGTTAGTGGCAAGTATGAACTGGAGAGTGTGTGTGGAGTACACTCATAGTAACCATCAGGCGATTAGGTACATCTTTGGCCAACGGATGCCTACGGCAATGTGGAAAACGAAGGTAAGCAAGCGGAGGTGGAAGACGAAGGCATTCGACAAGGATCTCTTTGTAGAAGCTCTCTGGGTAGACAGCAGCGTCCCAGACCAAGGCGCGGGCGAGTTGACCGAATCGTTAGCGAGGGCATGCAACACAACCATGCCGAGGAAATCGGAGCTAAGGAACAGACGGCGCCCAGCTCACTGGTGGAACGAGGCACTTAGCACCCTCCGCGCTAGTTGTCTCCGAACCAGAAGGCGTGTTCAGAGAGCAAGAACTGATGCAGACATAGCAGAGCGAAGGGTGGTGTTTCAAGCAGCCAGGACCGCTCTAAAACGGGAGATAAAGCAGAGCAACTGCTTCAAGGAGCTGTGTCGAGACGCTGATGCCAACCCCTGGGGTGACGCATACCGAGTCGCGATGGCGAAGATTAGAGGTCCAACGACGCCCGTTGAAATGTGCTCAGACAAGCTGAAAGTCATCGTGGAGGGACTTTTCCCGAAGCACGACCAAATGACCTGGCCACCTACACCGTACGACGAGACAGAGGCAGACAACACCGAAGGTAGACAAGTCTCCAACGAGGAACTCGTAGCAGTGGCGGAAGGGCTAAAGACGCAGAAAGCTCCCGGTCCGGATGGAATCCCCAACGTGGCGTTGAAGGCGGCGATCCAGGCGTTCCCGGACATGTTCAGGATAGTGCTGCAGAAGTGTCTGGATGAAAGTCACTTCCCGGACCATCCAAACAGAAGCGGAAAGGAACTCCGGAACGCGATGTACAATGGCGTGCTAACGCTGAAGCTACCTAAATGAGTCGAGATCGTAGGATTTGCGGACGACGTCGTCTTGGCGGTAGTAGGCGAGACGTTGGAAGAGGTGGAAATGCTGGCAACCGAGGCGTTCGACACGGTTTCCAACTGGATGCGAGGAGCGAAGCTGCAGATAGCCCACTACAAAACGGAATTGCTATTGGTCAGTAACTGTAAAGCTTTTCAGCGGGCAGAAATTACCTTTGGGGAGAACGCCATAGCATCAAAGCGCGTGCCGAAGTATCTTGGAGTGATACTCGATGACCGGCTAAACTTCAATAGCCATGTCGACTACGCATGTGAGAAGGCGGCGAAGGCCATCAATGCGATAACTAGAATCATGCCGAACAACTCTGGACCAAGCAGCAGCTAGTGTATCCGTCGACAATACTGAGGTACGGAGGTCCAGCCTGGGATGCAGCGCTGAAAACGAAGAGAATTGAACAGTACGTTCCGCCTCATGGCCATGCGAGTCGTGAGTGCGGTAGAACAATTTCGACGGAAGCAGTATGCATTATCGACGGTATGATACCCATCGTTATGACCTTGGTGGAGGATACCGAGTGCTATAAGCGAAGATATACCCCCCCCCCCCCGAAGAAATACTCTAGGGGAGTTCCGGGGGGATAGAGGCTAGAGGCGAGGGAGGTTTTAGTGGTTATGCCACACTGTGCCAGAAGGAGAGCACAGACGCAACACAGTGACAGGCCGGGCTTTTGAAGATGTCTATACTATAAAAACACACACACACACCAACACACACACACTCACCCAAACACACACACACACTCACCCAACACACACACACACACACACACACACACACACACACACACACACACACACACACACACACACACACACACACACACACACACACACACACACATCCGTCGCTGATGGCAAACATGGATTGGAGAGTGTGCGAAGGATATACCCATAGCGACCATCAGGCGATACGATATGGCATCGGTCAACGGAATACTGTGGCAGTACGGAGGACGAGAACTTGTGACCGAAAGTGGAAGACGAAAGCTTTCGACAAGGATTTGTTCGTTGAGGCACTTCGTGTGGACGGGAGTCCCGTAGATCTAAATGCGGACGAGCTGACAGAAACGTTAGTGAGAGCATGTGACACGACCATGCCGAGGAAACTGGAGCCAAATAACAGACGGCGTCCAGTCTACTGGTGGAACGAGGCACTTAGTACTCTCCGCGCTAGTTGTCTCAGAGCCAGAAGACGTGTTCAGAGAGCAAGAACGGAAGCAGACAGAGAGGAACGAAGAGAAGTGTTTCGAGCGGCCAGGGCCGCTTTTAAACGAGTGATTAAGCAGAGCAAGTCGAACTGTTTTAAGGAGCTGTGTCAAGACGCTGATGCCAACCCCTGGGGCGACGCATACCGAGTCGTGATGGCGAAGATCAGAGGTCCAACGATGCCCGCTGAAATGTGCCCAGAGAAGCTGAAAGTCATCGTGGAAGGACTTTTCCCGAAGCACGACCCAACAACCTGGCCACCTACACCGTACGGAGAAAGAGAGGGAGATAACGTCGAAATCACCAACGAGGAGCTCGTAGTAGTGGCGAAAGGATTGAAGGTGAAGAAAGCTCCCGGTCCGGATGGAATCCCCAACGTAGCGTTGAAAGCGGCGATCCAGTCATCCCCGGACATGTTCAGGATGGTGCTGCAGAAATGCCTGAACGAGGGTTACTTCCCTGACAGGTGGAAGATACAGAAGCTAGTGTTGCTGCCGAAACCAGGAAAACCGCCGGGGGATCCAGCATCATACAGGCCTATATGCCTGCTGGATACACTCGGAAAACTCTTGGAGAGGATCATCCTAAACAGGCTGACGAAATACACGGAAAGTGAGCACGGATTGTCGGAGAGGCAGTTCGGATTCCGGAAAGGGAGATCGACGGTGGATGCAATTCGGACAGTGGTCGAGAGAGCTGAGAAGGCGTCCAAACAGAAGCGGAGAGGAGATCGATATTGCGCCGTCATAACGATCGACGTCAAGAATGCGTTCAACAGCGCCAGCTGGGAGGCCATCGCCGAAGCACTGCATAGAATGAGGGTCCCTGACTACCTGTGCAGGATCCTGAGGAGTTATTTCCAGAACCGGGTTCTGATCTACGAGACAGACATGGGACAGAGATCGATTAGGATCACAGCGGGAGTTCCACAAGGCTCCATCCTTGGTCCAACGCTCTGGAACGGGATGTACAACGGCGTGCTAACGCTGAAACTGCCCAAAGGAGTTGAGATCGTTGGCTTTGCGGACGACGTCGTCTTGACGGTAACAGGCGAGACGCTGGAAGAGGTGGAAGTGTTGTCAACCGAGGCATGGTCACTGACGAAATGCACGGAGAGTGAACACGGATTGTCGGAGAGACAGTTTGGATTCCGGAAAGGGAGATCGACGGTGGATGCAATTCGGACAGTGATTGACAGAGCCGAGAAAGCTTCCAAACAGAAGCGGAGAGGAAATCGATACTGCGCCGTGATTACGATCGATGTCAAGAATGCATTCAATAGCGCCAGCTGGGAGGCCATCGCCAAGGCGCTCCATAGAATGAGGGTTCCAGGCTACCTCTGCAGGATTCTAAGTAGTTATTTCCAGAACCGGGTCCTTGTCTACGTGACAGACACGGGGCAGAAATCGCTTAGAATCACGGCGGGGGTTCCCCAAGGCTCCATTCTAGGTCCCACGCTGTGGAACGGAATGTACAATGGCGTGCTGACGCTCAAGCTGCCCAAAGGAGTTGAGATCGTTGGCTTTGCGGACGATGTCGTCTTGACGGTAACCGGTGAGACGCTGGAAGAAGTGGAAATGTTGGCGGCTGAGGCGATAGATACGATTGGTAACTGGATGCAAGGAGCGAAGCTGCAGATAGCCCACCACAAAACAGAAGTGATGTTGGTCAGTAACTGCAAAGCAGTGCAGCGGGCAGAAATTACCGTTGGAGAGCACACCATTGCTTCGAAGCGCATGCTTAAGTATCTGGGAGTGATGATCGACGACCGGCTAAACTTTAATAGCCACATCGAATATGCTTGCGAGAAGGCGACGAAGGTCATCAACGCAATAGCCAGAATCATGCCGAACAATTCTGGTCCAAGCAGCAGCAAGAGATGTCTTCTGGCTAGTGTTTCCTCATCAATACTAAGGTACGGAGGTCCAGCCTGGATTGAAGCGCTGAAAACGAAGCAGAACCAAAGGAAATTGAGCAGTACGTTCCGGCTCATGGCCATGCGAGTCGTGAGTGCGTACAGAACCATTTCGATGGAGGCAGTATGCGTTATCGCCGGTATGATCCCAATCGGCATCACCTTGGCGGAGGACTACGAGTGCTATATGACGAGAGAAACCAGAGGAGTACGAAAAATGGTGAGAACGGAGTCGATGGCTAAGTGGCAGCAGGAGTGGGATGCAGCAGAGAACGGTAGATGGACACACAGGCTAATACCGACTCTTTCGACCTGGGTGAACAGGAAGCATGGAGAAGCCAACTTCCACTTGACGCAGTTCCTGTCTGGTCATGGCTGCTTCAGGAAGTACCTGCATCGGTTCGGACACACAACGTCACCCTTCTGTCCGGAGTGTGGGAATGTGGAAGAATCACCAGAGCACGTGGTTTTCGAATGTCCTAGATTTGATGATGTGCGAGAGGATATGCTCGCCCTTAGCACGGAGAATGTCGTCGAAGAAATGTGTCGAGAGGAGGGCACCTTTAACGCCGTCAGCAGAGCAGTAACGCAGATCATGTCAGCGCTGCAGCGAAAATGGCGGGAAGACCAACTAGAAAGTAGTAATGTGCTCACACAAGTGCGAACTGAAAGCCGAAGCCGGGAGAACTCTCCGTCAGAGTAGGCTGTATCCACCACCAGGGATAACCGAGTAGAACGTGACGCTGGGAGATAAATGGCTCACAAATTGGAGAGACGATCAGCGAACTGGAAGCGCCAATTAGCTGAGGTAAAGTGAGGTGCGTAATGCACGGCCCCCTCCGAAGTAATACGACAAGTGGTCCCGGGGGAAAAGGGCAAGGCGTCTAAGGAGGTTTTAGTGCGGTAAGAATCCCACACACCGTGTCACCGCGACTGTGCGCCCAGTCGTCAAGCGGTGGGACGATGGCCTTTTTGAAGGTTTCCTCCTTGCCAAAAAAAAAAAAAAAAAAAAAAAAAAAAAAAAAAAAAAAAAAAAAAAAAAACACACACACACACACACACACACACACACACACACACACACACACACACACACACACATACACACACATACACACACACACACACACACACACACACACACACACACACACACACACACACACACACACACACACACACACACACACACACACACACACACACACACACACACATATATATATATATATTTTTTTATATATATATAAGTATAGGAATTAGTACCGACTTTGGTAATTTTTTACCGAACTATAAACAACTGAATGTTCAGTAAACCTTTGACCCTCATTTCAAAAGCTGGTTCATTAAATTTTAATTTTAAAATACAAACAGTCTTGTTTAACTAATCGAGTCTTGCCATTGCGGGGAAGTTTTCCTAGTTATGAAGCTAGAAAACTAATGAATTTAAATGCCTGAAGACTTCAACTGTTGAAAATTCGGTAAAATCACTGGAGTCCGTAATCATTTCTAAGTGCGTACCTTTAATCATTTAAAAAAAAAAATACCACATGCCATCATTTATTGTCAGTGGTCACTATGAAATAAATAAAGTAAACAGCAATAGCCATCGGTACATTACAATATATTAAAATACGTAAACATTTATTATATTTTTAAAAAAAATTTCAGGCTATAGCATGCTATGTCCCAAAATTTTTATGGGATGCTACAGAAGGAGGATTAATGCGGACTATCGTCATGGGTTTGAACATTGGAATTTGTAGAGAAGACGAAAAATGTGCCAAGAAACAAGCTCTTATTGAATACGTTTTGAAGCGTTTAAGGGTAAGCCGAGTTTTAAATGTAGTGACAAATATATTCGGAAATAACATACAATTCTAACCTTCTAAAAAAATCAGAGACAACCCTTTTCACAAATAAAAAACAGATTTTGTTTTACATAACTAACTACATTTCCACATTTTTCATTTCAAATATTTATTTGTAGGTGAGACATCTGACCTTTCAACCAGTTCCACACCAAATGCAGAATTGAAAAAAAAATCAATTTTTCAGATTTGCATAAAACTGTGCATAATTGTGAGTTTTGGCAATCATTTACATTTGTTGAAAAATCGGCCATTTTTGCTCTGGTAACGTAACTTTCGGTCGAAATGACGTCTGAGACAAAATTGTCTTTTGCAAAAATGTAAATTATTTCCATAACATACAGTTATGCAAAGTTTTCTTGAAAATTGGAGAAGGTCGAGTCAACATTTTAAGTTTTTTATCCTATTTGGCCTGGAATTGGTCTTTCCTGACATATAACTCATAAGAAACCATGCATAAATGACGAAGCATGTTTTTGAACAATTTTGGAAAATTCTTCGAGATAAGAACGTAAGAAATCATTAAGATTTAAACAGTTTAAAAAATCTTGACATCTGGCAAAAATATGAAAACTCAAGTTAA
>NW_027041503.1:0-34083 GCF_037179485.1 Ochlerotatus camptorhynchus
TGTGGTGGTGTTTTGGTGTTACTAGCTCTTTTCTGAGTCTTCACACATTTTTGTTTGGGATGGACTGCTTTCCCGCAGTGACAACATGTTTTGGGCTGATTTCGGTATGTCACCAGCGTTGTTTTGCCATCGATTGTCACACATGAGGGAACGGGGCGACTAAGGTTCATCCGAAGGACTCGTACACCATTGTAGGTTCCCGGGAAATGGTACTTCCACCGTTCCCGTGTGATAGATATCACAACTCCATACTGCCTCATAAAATTGATGACGGTCAAATGCTGCGTGTGAGGAGGAAGGTCGTGCACGCGCACTGTCACAGCTTCACTCTCAACATACACAGGAATCTTGAATTCCTTGTTATCGCAAACAATAGTGTGATTGTTGTGATTTGCCCTTTCATAGCGTAAGGCGGTTTCACCATCGATTGTCTCGATGTATACACAGTTACGCAGATTGTGTAGCTGAATGTTTGTCGTGTCCACGAGTTTAAGTTTCACTTTATTTTCGAGAAATTTTTGAACTTTCTGAACGTCCGGGCGTTTCGGAAGTACACTAAAATTGACGACTAGAGCGTTTTTTCGTAAAACACTCATGTTCACCGACGTTCGATTTTGTAACCGTAAGGAACGAATTTGTGTACGTGTACGATGCAAACCAGCGATATAAATCATGGACTGCTTTGATCAAATATACGATCAATATATTTTACGGATGTTTCGGATCTTCCAGCGGACCATCTGTTGACAATTTGAAGATAATGAAAAGCTAATATATCAGCAAACACCATTTTCCCGCATCGCATATAAATGCATTTTACGGATGTACCAGATCTTCCGCCATTTTACTATATTCCATATAGTTGGGCCAGCGAAGATATATACACTTTGATCTTAGCCTTTAGGCCGAGAAGCGATTAGCGAAGATATATAAAAAACACCATTTTACTACATTCCATATAGTTGCATAGAAAAATCAAGGCCGACTTTGAACAAATTTACGCAGCAAAAATTTTACGGATATTCCAAATTTTTCGGCGGGTCATCCTGTAACCACTAAGAGCCAACGATCAGCTGAGTAGTTCCACACCGATTCGCAAATCGTTTCGGATCAATGTTTTTTTAGAATTACTTGTTATTTTACACAGTTGTTTATTATTGCCCAACATGTAATTTTAAATACTTGGTTCCCTAGTTTTGTACACAACTAACACTTGGAAAGGGATTATGCAAAAATGATACGCGTCAATAGAAAAAAAAAATATCTCGTGAACGATTTATTTGATCGAGATGGTGTTTGAGCGAAGTTGCAGACAAATATTGTGCCTTTCAAGAAAAATAATCACTTTAAAAAATCGTTTTATTATTAACAAAAAAAAGTCAAATATAAAAATAAATTAAAATTACTCAAATTGCATATGTTTTTAAATTATTATTTTTATATTTATATTGTAATTTAAATTAAGTGATACCTACTGACAATGTGTATTTGCTGGGCAATTCATAAACAAAAAAAGGTATGAATTATTGAAAAAAGTACTATTATTCAAAATACTACCTACAGTTATCGAACATCTTTGAAATGGTGTTATTATTAAAACTCATTAAATTTACAACACAAAAGCTTTAAGTGCTTAAATTGCCCAAAGTTGTTATTTTCGAGATACTCGTAGGTTAAATTTCACTTATCGCACAGTTTGAGCAATTTTCACCCTTTCGAGATGTTATTTGTGAGTGTCTAATCTTGAAAATATTTTTAACAAAAAACCCAATTAATTTGCGGTTCACAGTTTTGCAATCATACGCATGAGTTAAGATATAAATAATTATGAGTAAGATACCGTATGGGAAAAGTGTATTTTCCTATTTGGCCCCATATACGGCTAGCTAGTTTCGAAGACCACGGTGGAATAGAAAACAACCATAAGAAGTATGAAGAAAGAGAGAAGGATTAGTAATTTCCATTTAATTCCACTATTTTATTCGCTTATCCTTGACAGATACGCGTATACGAGTACACGAGTATTAGTACAAGACAATGAAGAAGTCTGCACATTGTAGACGAAATACGCGTCAAGGATGTCAACGATGTCAAGGATAAGCGAATGAAATAGTGGAATTACCGTATGCGTGATAATGATGATGTAATAACGTTCCCGTTTCACCTGTGCATACAATGCCTTGATTTTCTTTGCATGCACGTAACCTATAGCTCATACCGTAGTAAGCTGTGTATAAAAGTAAATGATTTTCTTAGTTTGACGATTAAACCATGACGAAGTGGCAACGTATTCGTGATTTGTCCCACGCGCAAATGTCGCAAAAAGACATTTCAATCGCCGTGGGAGTGTTCCGGTGAACCGTCAAAAGGGTTTTAGACCGAGAAAAGAAAGGACAACTATCCGCGAAGGTGGTCACAGGTCGTCCGAGGTCAGCTCGGGTTCCGAGGGTTATCGCTGCTATCAAAAGGAAGATTCGGGTGAATCCAGTGCGTTCAATGAGGAAAATGGCAAAGGAAAACGGGATCAGTGACTTTACGGCATGGAAGATCGTAAAGGAAGATTGCGGGGCGAAGTCGAGGGCACGGAAAAAAAAACTCACATGATTATCTCCCACATCCGAGAGCTACGAGTTGAACGATGCAAGAAAATTTTGAACTTCCTTAAGTGTAAAATACAGTAATCCTGTTCACCGACGAGAGCATGTTTACCGTTGATCCCGTATCAAATTCCACAAAACAACCGGTATATTAGTTCTCTTTCGGTAAAAGACGTGGCCGACGAGCACAAGAACGTGTATCTGACCAAGCATCTTGCTAGCGTTATGATGTTTGGATTGGTGGCTTCCGATGGCAAAAAACTGGATCCGGTGTTCATTCCAGAAGGCGACAAGGTCAACACGGAGGTCTACATCGGGATTTTAAGTAAGTATGTTCTTCAGTAAAAATCACAAAAATAAAGAAAAAAAAAAAAAAAGTACCAAATGTACCGAAGCCAAATGTTGTGGTTCAACAAGATGGGGCTCCGTGCCACACCTCGAACCGCACTTCAGAAGTGGTTGCAGGAACATCTTCCGTTCTGGGCGAAGGATATGTGGCCGCCATCCAGCCCCGATCTTAATCCGCTGGATTACTCAATATGGCGCGTCATGAAGGCCAAGGCCTGTTCTAAACGCCACCCGAGTACAGCAAGCCTCAGACAAACATTGACCCGTACCTGGAGAGAAAAGGATCTAGACTACATTATTAGAACCTGCCGTGCATTCCGGAAGCGTGTGGAGGCCGTAATTGCAGCAAGTGGAAAATCGATCGATGATTAACATAGTTTAAGACTCTGAGAAACATCCCCCCTTTAAATAAATAAAAAACTCGAAAACGAAAGTTTTGAAAAAAATTTTAACACTCCGAATACGATGTCTCCGAAAAACGTGTAACGGCAAGTTTGCAATGCCATAACTTAATGAATTTCAAAAATTGTGGTACCTGTAGAATTCCTAGTGTTTATAGATGATTTTGATTGTAAAAATATTGAAAATAGAGTCGTCTACTTTTTTTAAAAAGCGAAAAGAGTTGTTACACGTTTTTTTGAAAGGTGTGTTTGTAGGGTTTTGCAAGTGGCGCAAGATCTATAATATAGATTAATGGGCACAAATGTTCACAATAAGCCAGAATACAGTCAATGTTCCTATATATGGATCCTGGAGACAACGGAATGGTCCTCGAAAAATCCGGAACATCCGTAAAAGTGGTCAACCAATGAACCTGATCCTAGAACTCTGTGGTTTCTTTGAAAACAATAGGAACAGTTATATAAAAAAAATATTAGGGGTCGTGACATAAACATGTACCTGGATGGCCATGGGACCGTCCTTCAGAAGATCCGGAACATCTGTAAAAGTGGACAATCCATGTAACTGATCCTAGAGCTCCACTTTTTTTTAACATTAGGATCTGTGCTATAAGAATGAATTTTTGTCATTGACCCAGATGGCCATCAGACCGTCCAGTAGAAGATCCGGAACATCCGTAAAAGTGATCCTGATCCTAGAGCTCCGCAGTTTTTTTTTTAACAATAGGAACTGTGATGATAGAAAGAATTTTGGGTCGTGACATAAACATGAATCTTGATGGCCATGAGACCGTCTTCCGGAAGATCCGGAACATCCGTAAAATTAGAAAAGTCACGAAACTGATCCTAGAGCTCCGTGGTTTTCTTGAAAACGTTAGGAACTGTGATATTAGAATGAATTTGGGATCGTGACATAAGCATGGACCCAGATGGCCATCGGAACGTCCTTTGGAAGATCCGAAAAATCCGTAAAAGTGGTCAATGTAAGCTCCACGGTTTTTTTTTTCGAAAACACTTGGAACTGTCATATATAAATTAATTTGCGGTCGTGACATAAACATGTACCTAGAAGGCAATGGGACCGTCCTCTACAAGATCTAGAACATCTTTAAAAATGGCCAATCTTCGAAACTGATCCTAGAGTTCTACAGTTTTCCGAAAGCATGTGGAACTGCAATATAAGAATGAACATGGACCCAAATGGCCATGATGCCATCCTCTGGTAAATCTTTCCGGCCATCATAGTTGAAAGATTTTGCTTCTTGCTGCTGTAACTCATTTCGCTATCACTATCGCCAACGCCTCATCAATCTTTAGATTAGCCTTTTCTTCCATCAAACGATCAAATAAAGGGCCTCTGCGTAGTCCAGTAACGAATTTGTCCCTTACACACTAAAAAAAAATACTATGTTTAGTGGTAACTAACATAAAACTAACATAGTTGAAGATGCTAATTTCAACTAACAGACTGTAGTGGGAATTTTTATACGATAGATGGAGTAGATGAAAGCATAGAGTTGATAGTTCCGTTAGAGTACGGCAGTGTGAAGATTGTATATAGATATTAGAATAGCGATCTAGGACAACTTTTAAGGAAGGTACAAATCGGTTTTTTCATCTCTCTTTACCAAACTCCCCCTTTTGAGAGGGATGGTGAGGGGTGTCCCCCCCCCCCGCCACCACTGGCAAAAAGAGATGAAAACCGACCCGTTCAAGTACCAACTGTGTGTTTGAAACAGTTCTACCGATTTTTACCGCACTTCAATTGTTATTTGAAGGAAGGCATCCAGTCGTAGGTTTGGAAATTGCAACTATTGTTTACCCCTACCACGATATGTGCTCCTGTCATCGTCGACTTGACGATCTCGAGGGGACACGGGTGGGGTAGGTGTTGCTACTGTACCTTTCGACCATTGACAGTAATTGATGGTATGCTCCCATCCAGAGTTATGTACTTTGACTATATGTTTTTAGTATTACTTCTACGTGAAGTCAACGATTTACATAGTTGAAGATGCTAATTTCAAATAACAGACTGTACTGGTAATTTTTATACGATAGATGGAGTAGATGAAAGCATAGAGTAGATAGTTCCGTTAGAGTACGGCAGTGTGAAGATTGTATATAGATATTAGAATAGCGAACTAGGACAACTTTTAAGGAAGGTTGAAAAGAAACCGATTTGTACCTTCCTTAAAAGTTGTCCTAGTTCGATATTCTAATATCTATATACAATCTTCACACTGCCGTACTCTAACGGAACTATCAACTCTATGCTTTCATCTACTCCATCTATCGTATAAAAATTACCACTACAGTCTGTTATTTGAAATTAGCATCTTCAACTATGTAAATCGTTGACTTCACGTAGAAGTAATACTAAAAACATATAGTCAAAGTATAAAACTAACGATTTCTTTTATTGTACAGACTAAGAAGTATATCAGTTAACTTACAATTCAAGACTAATACATTTATTCAGTTTTCTTATACTCTACTTCGAAAGTGCATATAACAAGAAATACAAGAAATGTAGTTCATTTGAAAGCTATTCAAATTGACGGTCAATTATATAAAGAAATGCTATTACACATCAGTTTTTGTTAAGATTGATTCCTGATCGGTCAGAAATACTGTAAGTCTGCTGGAATTATTATTTGAATTATTTACATCTGTCAAATTTAAGTGAAAATTCACCATTGGAAAACAGCCTTAGTAATCTCGAAAAATGTTCAAAACCTATGTTTTGTTTTCCGTGTAGTCTGTCCGTTTGATCGAACGTTATGTGTTTTGCACCTCCAATCCAACGTATACACGGATATGAAAGACTACCCAAAACTAAGTACTTTTCCCTCAATTCCCGGGTTCAGTCCAATAACCCAAATATGAGTAACTCGCATATAGTAGTTTTCATTTATCAGCAGCAAAAAAATACTTACTTTTAAGTATATTTTATCTAAAATTAAGTTTAATTCACGTAAATTTGAAAATATGCAATTTACTCAGAAGTAATTTATTGGGCTGAACTATATCGTTGGCTCAAATCTCTCGTTCCTTTTTTGACAACAATAACGAGTACAAGTGAGAGGCTCAACTCAAAGTTAAGTAAAAAGATCTCAAATTTTGGGTAGTATTTTTTCTCCGTGTACGGCAAGAAAAAAGTACCCAAGAATAAAAAAGTAGGTAAGCGGGACAAAGTAGTTTTCATTTACTTGTGTGGAATTAGTATGGAATTTTCTACTAGCTTTCTACCCATAAGTAAGTTAGTTGTTCCCAAAAGTAAGTAAATACCCACACTTTGCTACCGCTGTGGGGTGGTTTTGCTCCTCCGTTTTTGACAACAACTGGCCGTTGGGTATTTTTTTTCTTACCGTGTACGAATGAGTTTTTTTTACGTACACAGAGAAAAAAAATTACCCTAAATTTATGTTCTTTTTACTTAATTTTAAGTAATTTTGAGTTTTGCATCCCACTCTCACTTTTTGTTGTTGTCAAAAACGGAACGAGAGATTCGACTTTCTCTTGACTATCGTTCAATAAGCTTCTAGTGAGTATATGAGATATTCCCAAATTTGAGTCAATTGAACTTAATTTTGGGTAGAAAATACATACGAGTAAGTAATTATTTTTGCCGTAGCCAAATGCAAACTACTATAAGCGGTTTACTGAAGATTAGCTTATTGAACGGAACATGGGAGATGAGTGAAAAGAACTTAATTTTGGGTAATTTTTCGGTTCCGTGTATAATCGACATTCTGTGTTTGTTGCTATTTTCTGTTTCTGCATTTTTTTTTCTATTTTAGTCACTTTAACACTCTTGACTTGTCCGGGGATGAGATTTGAACTCGTAGCTTTGGCGTGAGAGGTATGGATGTTAACCACTACGCCGGGGTAAGCCCCCCCCCTCCACCACCCCCCTTTCCCCCTTTTTTTGATTTCGTGTTCCGTTCGTCCTACTCGCACTTACTTGTTATTCTTAATTGTTATTATTAATATTCGCACATTTTTAAGGGGTACGAATTACTCACATCATTGAACCGATGGCTGTAGGACGGTTCTCTATCTGTTTACCTTGTGTTTAAAACTAATAGAATGTCGGACACCTAGGAAATCGTATAGGGGGAGTACACCAGTATTGATTATAGGAACCGATTATTGGTTGGTTGGTTGTCTTTATTGAGGAGATTTTCAGCCAGACGCTGGTTCATCTCCTAGGAACCGATTATTTAAATTAAAATATTCGAGCATTTTGTGGTCAAAATGATTATGTACACCGATAATGTGATTTGTACCAACAAACTGAACGCAACTGAACATCTCAAAATTGTAAACACCGTGAAATATTGTCCAAAGGTGACCAACATAGGAACATGACCAATACTGGTGCGTTTACCCTATTCAAAAAACAATGGTTCGAAAATCCGAAATTGTGTTTTCATCTTCACAATCTCCTCTCACAAAGGTTTTAAGTTTCGGGAAAGCCTAAGAACCTACCGATAATGAAAAAAATAATTTGGCCACTCTGCTTGGGGGGTCCCCACACTGAGTCATCATTTTTTTTAACTAGTTCGTTTATTTGGAAGACTCAATCGCGTTAGCTTTACGGAGCCGATAGTTCATTGTTCTTTGTTTGTAACAAAATTCACTTAATTCTATGTCTAGTAGGAGTTGGGCCGAATACTCGCGGCTTACTCGAGGTTAGAGAGGTACATTGTTGAAGGATAGGATCAGGAGAGGAGCTTGGGGGTAAGGTTTCGTTGTCTCATCAGAGCGTTGTCGCCAGTATAAATGGTAGTGCGGTTCTAGTTTCGTCTGGAGTTCGACCGGCTATGGTGACCAGTGGGCGAAGATGAGACTCATCAAGACGGGGGGACAAGACAAGCAAAAACTATTAAAGAGAGACAAAAGACAAAGGAATTAAATTCTTTTACTAGACATTTGAAGAAACACATAAACCGACTGCATATAGAAGATGTCACGAGTTCCCAACACGTCTATGATAGGAACATAGGGTTCTCTTCCTTGGGCCTCAAGGGTATTCAAAAGTCGCTCTCTGGCGGCGTAATTATCCATACATTGCCAAACTGCGTGTTCGATGTCATCGTAACCGTTTCCACACCGACAGATGTTGCTGTCCACGAGATTTATTTTGTTGAGATGAGCATCTAGTGAGTAGTGGTTGGACATAAGTCTACTCATCACGCGAATGAAGACACGACTTAAGTCCAAGCCTTTAAACCACGAAGAAATATTAGGAATAATTAAATGTAACCACCGTCCAAGATTTCCATTATCCCAATCGGTTTGCCAACTCGAAAGGATACTCTGTCGCACTAAATGGAAAAATTCATCGTGTGAAATTTGCCTGCCATAAAATTCGCCTTCCTGCACGCCAACCTTTGCGAGAGAGTCCGCCTTCTCATTGCCTGGGATTGAGCAATGTGGGGGACCCATACAAAGGTAATCATATATGATCTTTCGACCAGCACACTCATCTGCTCCCTTACCTTTGAAAGGAAGTAAGAGGAGTGCCTAGTTGGTTTCATCGACCGAATAACCTCAATCGAACTGAGACTATCCGAGAAGATGAAGTAATGGTCTGCGGGCATGTTGGAAATCATCCCCAATGCAAAGTTGATTGCTGCCAGGTCAGCAACATAAACGGAACAAGGTTCCTGGAGTTTGCGGAAGGCGCTAGAGTTTTCATTGAAGACACCGAAGCCAGTGGATCCACTTAGACGAGACCCGTCTGTTCACGCAATTGACGTGTTGGTACTTTTCAGTAAAAATACGCGGGATAATAATAGGTCGAAGTTGATCGGGAATCCCATGAGTTGCTTGTTTCATGGTCAGATCATATTCAATTGTGGAACTGCGATTGGTGAAGTGAGCACGGTCTGGAGTGTAACAAAAAAGACACATATCTGATGATATGTAGTGGTGGTAGATTCTCATAAATCGAGATTGTGTGTTCAGCCCAAGAATTTCTTCAAAATTTTCAATTATAAGTGTGTTTGTCACTCCGCATTTGATTAGTATTCTGAGAGAGAGCTCCCAGAAACGGTTCTGGAGGGGTGTTACTCCTGCCAGAACCTCGAGACTCATGTTATGCGTTGAGTACATACAGCCAAGAGCAATACGCATACAACGATATTGAATTCGCTCCAATTTTATTAAGTGACATTTTCTTGCCGAGAGAAAGCAGAAAGAGCCGTACTCTAGAACAGAGAGAATAGTTGTTTTATAAAGCGTTATGAGGCCTCCCGGATGAGCACCCTACCACGTGCCGCAAATTAGATTTCACTTATAATGTATTTTAAACAGTTTTATATAAGTAAGTATGGTAAATTTTGGGGTACGTTTGAAATGAACCTCATATTTGGAAGATACGCTATTGGTTCACTACATTGGTTTAAGATTTTTGAGGATTTATGAAGATTTTCGGACACCATAAAACAAGGAATTTGAGAAGTACGTTCGAAATCCTTGGAGGTTGTGGTACGCTGTTCGTACACTACGAAAAACACAATTTAATCAATTTTTGTGAAAAATATTCTTCTGGATAGATTACCATCCTTCCTCCTGATACGATCCATTTTCTTCTGGAACAAAGGCTTTCTTTTTGGCACATCTCTGGATGTAACTTGTAGGAAACACGTAACACAGCGGTTCAATCTTAAACTATCAGTAAATTAAGGTTCTACAAAAGGTAAGTAAATTTGCGTTTGTCTTCTTTTTGAAATATTCTTCAATCACTAGTTTACACATACATTCACATAATAATAATACAAAAATAATTTAACACTTGTATTTCATGATTTTAGAACAAAAACTTTTTGGGTAAAACATATTCACTAATACAGTGACTACTACTACTGCTACTACTACTACTACTACTTACTTGTGTTCTTCGAAGCATAGCACAATAACACACCATTGAATACACAAACTCAAAACTCTTGGTGAACAAAATTGAACACCAAGAAAACCACTTCAACTTTACTGCTTTGCCAGCAATCGTAAAACTATCATTGAAAAAGCGTTGCCAGATGTATTACCTCTAGCTATGAATTTAAGTTTATTAAAACAAGCAATTGCGAAGTTTGACTCATTAACGTAGATGATTGGATGTATTTAATGGTGAATAAATATCTGAAACTGAGTAAATAAAACAAAAACGACCATTCTAGGCATTTTACCGGTACAATTTAAAAAGCCACAGAATATTGAATTCAACACTAACAGGGTTGATGGCAGCAGTACACGTAGCCTGGGATTCACTTTCCCGCTCAGGGGTGTAATCAAACTTGCATACAGCGCAGTCTGGCAGTGTGAATGTTTTGTCGACTACATTTTTATCCACTAGATAGTGTGTTGACACAGCTTTCCTATTTTTTTTATAAGTTATAATGCCTTATGGAGTAAAAATATTGTTTTAGTTTATGCCGAGCCATTGTAAAGTCAATGGTTTCGCAGTATTGATTGTAAGAGGCCATCATGCGGTTTAATGGCCCATATTTTGCATAATTTGTGCGATGATGTTTTATGGCAAATAAATTTCGATTTCGCGTTGTTGCCGAGTAGGTGCATGGAAATTTAATTTTGATAAAAGTTCTGTGGAGTCAATGCGCTGCGAAACGATATCGTTTACAAATGAAACCATTGCATATTCACGACGCTCTTTTAATGTTTAAATGTTTATAAGCATGCAGCGTGCTTCATATGATGGAAGAGGAAATGATGTCCAAACTAATTTACGAAGAGCGTATAATAGAATTTGTTTTTGTACGGATTTCAATCTTTCTACGTGCGTGATTGAAAAAGGAGACCATACAATGCTGCAATATTCCAGTATTGACCTCACATAGGCAATATATAGTGTTTTAATTGTGTATGGGTCCTGAAAGTTATAGCAAAAGCGTTTGATAAAGCCTAGCATGTTATTTGCCCTGTGAATAATTGTGTTGTAATGGTCTATGAAAGTGAGTTTAGAGTCTAAGATAATTCCTAAATCCCTAACGCTTTTATATTTTTCTACATTTTGATATCCTAGTGTAATTGAAATATTTGAAGTTGTTCTTTTCCTGCTAAATGATATTAAGTTGCATTTTTTTACATTCAATCCTAGTAGACTTTTTTTGCACCATATGTAGAATATGTGTATTTCATTTCGGAATATATTGATTTTATTTTCTACATTTTGATATCCTAGTGCAATTTAAATATTTGAAGTTGTTCTTTTCCTGCTAAATGATATTAAGTTGCATTTTTTTACATTCAATTCTAGTAGACTTTTTTTGCACCATATGTTATTTCATTTCGGAATATATTGATTTTATTTTCTACATTTTGATATCCTAGTGCAATTTAAATATTTGAAGTTGTTCTTTTCCTGCTAAATGATATTAAGTTGCATTTTTTTACATTCAATTCTAGTAGACTTTTTTTTGCACCAAATGTAGAATATGTGTATTTCATTTTGAAATATATTGATATATATCTTATTTTCAAAAAGAGCTTCATGTTGTCGGCATAAATAAGCAATTGAAGTTTTTTTTTTTAGAATGAAAGAAATGTCATTTACGTATAGAATAAAAATAAGAGGTCCCAAATGAGAGCCTTGGGGGACGCCTGAAGTGACTTGAATTGGACTCGATTTCTTTCCGTTGAATTCAATTATTTGTTGGCGGTCAGTTAAATATGATTCAAGCCATTTTAGGAGCCCTGACTCAATGTGTTTATGTGAAGAAATTGTTGGAAGTACGTCGGTTGATAAAATATTTTCATTATTATTATTATTTACCACTTTCTCGTCGAATGGAGTCATTGATTCCGTCATAATCTATTCGGTAATTTTATTATTTACAATCCGTTCAGTAAATTTTCTTCACTCTTGAGCTGTCAAAATTTACTGAACTGGATTGTAAATTTTACAGAATGATTGGTAAAGTTTACAATAGCGTTCGGTATCGTTTTTACCGAAATAACTATAATGCATTATTTTCCTGAATGTACCAAAATTATGATTTTTTATTGATTTATTGATTATTTCTTCCATGTGTTTTCTTAAAATTAAAATGATAACAAAACAAACTATTCGTTTGACTCATAAAACGTTATTTTTTTTTGTATATTATCATCGTACGTTCGTACAAAAATAATGTTCAACAGAGAAGGACGGTGTTATTGACTCCGTAACAAACGATACACAAATTGGCTTTTTGCGTTTGATAAGGACACTAGGCCGCCTTACGTCCATGGTGACTGAAAGCAATTGGTCTAGATTAGTCTACTTTCGGCATAGCGTAAATAGCGAAAAATAATTTACTATTTACTACTTACTTTTACCACCGGAGAACCGAAGAAAACTCAACTTTGAAATGGCGGCAAATACTGAGATTGACAATATGAAATTTACAATCCTGTTCAGTAATGTTTACAAAAATCTGTTACTTTACTACGGTTTGTTTTTGTAAAAGATTATTTTTACAGTACATTCGCCACACTTTTTACAGTATCGCAGAATTACAGCCCGTTACAGTTTTTATCAGTAATTTTTATTTACAGTTTTCGGTAAATTTATGTAATTTACGGAAATTCAGCAGTTTTGATTGCGGAGAATTTGTAAAATAATATGTTTTACAAAACTTTCGGTGAAAATGATATTTTACAGAACGTATCTAGCAAAAAAAGTACCGAAAAATATTTAAGTTCCTCCACTGAAGTCCTTCGGATACCAAATTAATTTTGATGCTAATATAAAAATTATATATATACAAATTACTTGTGGACCAAAATGCAAATACGTCCGCGCCGGAAGACAGCTCGTGGCGAATTGAGTAACACATAAAAATAATCAAATTGCTTGCTACGACAGCAAAACTAACTCCATTTAGATTCCGGCAAGAAAAACCAAATATTCAGTAAGATCCGGGTTTAAACATCAGGGTGTAAGTAAATTTTACGTGTTGCTCACACCGGTAAAACTTCCTGCACATCAAAATAATACATCCACGCTCTTTATCCACATGTTACTATTGGCCTTCAACAAGAAAAATCTGAACACGTGCCAACATGAATTTCCGACTTCCGTCATCGGACAATCATCACAAAAAGAAACAGTGTTATAATTCTATCCTTACTTACCTCATTGTTCGCTATCCGCTATTGATCCCCGTACATCATAAAAAACGTTCCGTAGCCTTCAGGCTCCGAACGTCATCACCTGTAAGACGTAGACAACAATGTTACCGTCGTCATCGAACCAGAAGAATCGTTGGCAATGCTGATATTCCAAACGCATGAGGACTTACAGGAACATCTCGCGCACATCTCCAGTGAGCCCTAATCGCCCTTCCAGGAATTGGATTAGGATAGAGTACAGTACGCAGAGCTGATCGAGGCCTTTCAAAAAATCGGAATTCAAAGATACTCCATGGGCGGAGGCAACAGCAACCCATACTATTCGAATCTTCCTTGGCTTGTTGATGTTAGTAACGGGAAATGTAGGCAAGTACCAGACTCGCTGGAATGGCTTTTTCAGATCGGTGAACCTTCTAGCGTATGCTTTCATGACTAAGTCACCGATTTTCTGGTTCAGCGCTTTCGTGAGCTTAGGGTCATTATCCATTCGCTTATTGAGACATTGGAACCGACGTAAAGCCATTAGGCAGCTGTCTGGTAGACGAAAATTGTCATAGTGCCATAACAGGCCGGTTTTGTAGCGGTCTCCATTGAAGATGGTGCGAGATGCCAGCATGGACTGAGCTCGTTCATCTTCTGTAGACAAAAGCGTTCATCTCGGCTGCGCAACTCCCAAGCTATCGATTGCAAAATATTCTTTCATCGCCTTGTATAGATCCTCGTCTATTTGCGGTTCAAATGGGCACACATGAAAGGCGGAGTACACCAGATTAACAGCATCGTCTTGATTTCCTCCCCCACAGATTGTCCAGCCTAGTCGGGTCTTAACGGCGATCGGCTGGTTTCGTGTACCTTCTCGGCTTTTCAGGACTAGACTGAGGTGTTGATCCTTCATACCGATCAGGATTCTCGGTCGAACATCTTGATACGACGCGATCGGCAAACCCTTCAAATGGGGAAACATTTTGCAAAGTTCCACTACGTTGATCGTTTGCGATGGAACCAAAAGTTTGTCTACTGTACGCAGGCCGTTCAGGGTATACTTGCTGGAAGGATGATGTACTGCCGTAACGTCTAGGCTAACAGCTCTTGAACTGGTTTCTCGTCGCTGCGCTCCACCGGTCCAGTGCAAACACAGAGGCTTTTTCTCCTCTTCAAGCTGCAGCTCATTGGTTAGATCTTTGTCGAGAAGGGTAAGCGCCGATCCATCATCCAGGAAGGTGAATGTATGGATTGAAACGTGCTTTCCTTGAAGTACTACGGGTAAGTAGCGGAAAAGAACCCGACTGGACGTAACCTGCTGAGTATGGCACCCGTGGTCGGACCTGGTTCCTGGTTGAGCAGGGTCATTGTGCTGGGTTTTTTTTTTATCTAGTTCGTTTATTTGGAAGGCTCAATCGCGTTAGCTTTACGGAGCCGATAATTCATTGTTCACTATGTGTAACAAAATTCACTTAATTCTATGTCTAGTAGGAGTTGGGCCGATTACTCGCGGCTTACTCGAGGTTAGAAGGGTACATTTTCGAAGGATAGGATCAGGGGAGGAGCTTGGGGTAGGGTTTCGTTGTATCATCAGAGCGTTGTCGCCAGTATGAACGGTAGTGCGGTTCTAGCTTCGTCCGGAGTTTGACCGACTATGGTGGGTGACCAGTGGGCGACGATGAGACTCATCGAGACGGGGGGACAAGACAAACAAAAACTAATAAAGAGAGACAAAAGACAAAAGGAATTAAATTCTTATACTAGACATTTGAAGAAAGACATAAACGGACTGCATATAGCAGAGATCACGGGTTGCCAACACGTCTCTGATAGGAACATAGGGTTGTCTTCCTTGGGCCTCGCTCTCTGGCGGCGTCATTATCCGTACATTGCCAAACTGCGTGTTCGATGTCATCGTAACCGTTTCCACACCGACAGATGTTGCTGTCCACGAGGTTTATTCTATTGAGATGAGCATCTAGCGAGCAGTGGTTGGACATAAGTCTACTCATCACGCGAATGAAGTCACGACTTAAACCCAAGCCTTTAAACCACGCTCTCGAAGAAACATTAGGAATAATTGAATGTAACCACCGTCCAAGATTTCCAGTGTCCCAATCGGTTTGCCAACTCGAAAAGGTACTCTGACGCACTAAATGGTAAAATTCATCGTGTGAAATTTGCCTGTCATACAATTCGCCTTCCTGCGCGCCCACCTTTGCGAGAGAGTCCGCCTTCTCATTGCCTGGGATTGAGCAATGTGAGGGGACCCATACAAAGGTAATCATATATGATCTTTCGACCAGCACACACATCTGCTCCCTTACCTTTGAAAGGAAATAAGATGAGTGCCTACCTTGTTTCATCGACCGAATAGCCTCAATCGAACTGAGACTATCCGTGAAGATGAAGTAATGGTCTGCGGGCATGTTGGAAATCATCCCCAATGCGAAGTTGATTGCTGCCAGCTCAGCAACAAAAACGGAACAGGGTTCCTGAAGTTTGCGGAAGGCGCTAGAGTTTTCATTGAAGACACCGAAGCCAGTGGATCCATTGAGACGGGACCCGTCTGTAAAATATCTTTTCATGCAATTGACTTGTTGGTACTTTTCAGTAAAAATACGCGGAATAATAATAGGTCGAAGTTGATCGGGAATCCCATGAGTTGTTTGTTTCATGGTCAGATCATATTCAATTGAGGAACTGCGATTGGTGAAGTGAACACGGTCTGGAGTATAACAAGGAAGACACATATCTGATGATATGTAGTGGTGGTAGATTCTCATAAATCGAGATTGTGTGTTCAGCTCAAGAGTTTCTTCAAAATTTGCAATTATAAGTGTGTTTATCACTCCGCATTTGATTAGTATTCTGAGAGAGAGCTCCCAGAAACGGTTCTGGAGGGGTGTTACTCCTGCCAGAACCTCGAGACTCATGTTATGCGTTGAGTGCATACAGCCTAGAGCAATACGCAGACAACGATATTGAATTCGTTCCAATTTTATTAGGTGACTTTTTCTTGCCGAGAGAAAGCAGAAAGAGCCGTACTCTAGAACAGAGAGAATAGTTGTTTTATAAAGCGTTATGAGGTCTCCCGGATGAGCACCCCACCATGTGCCGCAAATTGAACGGAGAAAGTTGATCCTCTGCTGACATTTTTGCTTCAAATACGTAATATGGGCATTCCAAGTGCACTTTGAATCAAACCAGACCCCAAGGTACTTGAAAGACAATGATTGGGTAATGTTTCTGCCCAAAAGATTAAGCTGCATTTGGGCTGGGTACCGCTTTCGAGTAAACACTACCAGTTCAGTTTTCTGCGGCGAGAATTCGATCCCTAGATTCATAGCCCAAGAAGACAAGTTATCTAAGGAATTTTGCAATGGTCCTTGCAAGTCCACGGCATGTGGACCTCTTACGGAAACCACACCGTCATCTGCAAGTTGTCTTAGCGTGCATTGTTCTGCCAAACAGTTGTCGATATCTTTGACATAAAAGTTATAAAGAAGAGGGCTGAGACATGAGCCTTGGGGCAGGCCCATGTAACTAATTCTGGAAGTTGTCAGTTTTCCAAGGGAAAAGTTCATTTGCTTTTCTGACAACAAATTGTGCAAGAAATTATTTAAAATTCCAGAAAGTCCACATCTGTGCAGATTGTCTGACAGAATTTCAATGGAAACTGAATCAAAAGCCCCCTTAATGTCCAAGAATACTGAAGCCAATTGCTCCTTGTGCGCAAAGGCCAGTTGAATATCTGTGGAAAGCAGCGCTAGACAATCGTTTGTTCCTTTGCTCTTGCGGAACCCAAATTGTGTATTTGATAGCAAGTTATTTGATTTTACCCAGTGATCGAGTCTCCGAAGGATCATTTTCTCCAACAATTTCCTAATGCACGAAAGCATAGCAATCGGACGGTATGAGTTATGGTCAGACGCTGATTTACCAGGTTTTTTAATGGCTATTACTTTGACCTGTCTCCATTCAGGCGGTACAATGTTGTTTTCTAGCAAAGAATTGAATAAATCTAGCAAGCGTCTTTTAGCGATATCTGGGAGATTTTTCAGAAGATTGAATTTAATCATATCGCTTCCCGGTGAGGAGTTGTTCGATGAAAGAAGAGCCATAGAGAAATCCAGCATTGAGAATGGTCTATCCAGAGAGCCGCCGCTAGGAGACGCTTCTCGAAGAATATTTTGTGCTGGAACTGAGTCCGGACAGACCTTTTTAGCGAAATCGAATATCCATCGGTTGGAGTATTCTTCACTCTCATTGAAAGATGAGCGGTTACGCATGTTGCGAGCCACCCTCCACAAGGTGTTCATGGAGGTTTCTCGTGAGAGTCCCTCGACGAAATTGCGCCAATAACCGCGTTTTTTGCTTTGATTAATTGTTTCAGCTTTGTCTCCAGCTTTGAATATTCCTCGAAGTATGTGGAGGTTTTGTGTCTACGAAAAGCTTTGAAAGCATCAGATTTTTCTACATACAATTTTGTGCATTCTTCGTCCCAACCAGGTGTGGCTGATCTCCTTTTAAAGGGTGCACTTGGAACTTTTCTTTTTTGTGCTTCCAGTGAGCTTTTGTAAATCAAATCGGCTAGGAATCGATATTCTTCCAATGGTGGAAGCGCATCTATTGATTCGACACCGATTGTCACCACCGTTGCATATTTCTGCCAGTCGATGTTCCTTGTAAGATCAAATGGAACCCGAGATGGTTCTGCAGAGTGAGGGCCACACTTAATTGAAATGATGATTGGCAAATGATCGCTACCATGGGGATCATTGATAACCTTCCACTGACAATCCAATGATAGCGATCTTGAACACAAAGATAGGTCGAGTCGGCTTTCTCGAGCCGGAGGTTTTGCTATACGTGTCGCTTCACCAGTGTTCAAAATAGTCAAATTGAAATCGTCACATAAATCGTAAAAAATAGCCGCTCTATTGTCGTCATATAGATCGCCCCACCCAGTACCATGGGAGTTCATATCACCCAGAATTAATACTGGGGATGGAAGAATCGAAACTAGATTCCAGAGTTGACTACGGCTAATGGAGGTTCTTGGTGGAACGTATACTGAAGCTATGCAAAGATCTTTGTTCTTCACATTTATTAGGCAAGCAACGATTTCGACGCCGGATAGAGCAGGAAGGGAAATTTTGTAGAAAGGGTAGCACTTTTTGATCCCTAAAAGTACTCCTCCATAAGAATCGTCTCTATCCAGGCGTATAATGTTAAAATCGTGGAAGTTGAGTTCTTTATCGGAAGAAAGCCATGTTTCACAGAGAGCAAATATATCACAATCAGAATTGTGAAGTAAAAATTTGAACGAGTCTAGTTTAGGCACTAGACTACGGCAGTTCCACTGTAGCACCGTGATCATATCTTCAACCTCGTTCGACGAATTATCCATCGAAAGATATGATTGATGCAAGGAGGGGCCATGAAACAGTCAATTGCTTAAGATATGATTCTAACGTTGGAAGCAAGGCATAAACTAAGCTTCTTAGAGGGTCTTGTATGTTGAACATATTTAATATGAATTCCACAATGTCCGAAAAAGCTAGCAAACCTCGTTCGGACTTTGATTTCTTTTGAGAAGTTTGAGGAGCAGCTTTTTTATTTTTCTTATCTTTTTTGGGCAATGGTGGAAAATTCCTGCTGCATCCAGGGATTGGTTCAGCAGGAGCCTTCGGTTTTGTTTTTTCATCCCCATTACCCTGGGAATTTGCCAATCTTCTGGAAGTGACTTTTGTTTTCTTACGGCGCACTTTCGGGGAGGGGCATTTTCTTTTTGAGGATCCGTCCATTTTTGAAGGTGCGTGTACCACCGTAGAATCACCTTCATCCGATGAGTCAGGGTCCGATTCTTCAGCGGACAAAATCGAAAATTGGTTTGCATCTTGGACGGCTGATGCAGCCTTCACCATTTGAGCATATGTCTGCTTGGAGCGTCCAGAGATTGAACGCTGCACTTTATCGGAGTGCTGCTTGTACATCGGGCACTCCTGCAAAGGGTGAGGATTCTCGCCACAATAAGCGCATTTTACTGATTCTTTGTGGCAAGAATCCTCTTTGTGGTTTTCACCACATTTGCCACAACGAGTTTTGTTGCCGCAATGGCTGGCCGAGTGTCCCAGCCTTTTGCAGTTGGTACAATTGTATACCCTCTGTACAAACAGCCGCACCGGAAAAAAAGCACCATCAATTTTAACAAAGTTTGGGAGAACCGAACCTGCGAAAGTCACGCGAAACGAGTCTGAATGCCGATAAACTTTTTTACCGTCTAGCAAAGATGCTGAATGCAGTTGCCTTACATCCAGTATCTTCACTAGCGCGGTAGCGAATGTGGAGTTTTTAAAACTTCCCGAGGCACGTTTCAAGTCCTCGACAGTCAGACTCGCGTCGGAGACCACGCCTTCTATCTCCACATCTCGAGAAGGGATGTAGATGTTATACTCAACACTAAAAAGCTCGTGTTCAGCAATTTTATTTGCCACATCATAAGTCGGTGCTTCTACACGCAGTTTGTTGAATCTTTCCTTGTGTACCAAGATTCCCGGATACTTCCGCAGCAAATCTCTCGTTATGTCGAGAGTTTTCAAAGGTTTATTTTTGGGCCGAAAAAAGACAACCCATGGTCCTTTCGAAGACGGTTGGTAGTATCTGGTTCGCGCAACGTAGGCATCCGAAGACGCCATAAGTGTTGCACAGAAGCGATGCACAACCGGTTAAAAATGAAAAAAAAAAACTTAAGAATAACTTTCACCAATTAATTTACTTAACTACTAGTTGTTAATATTTCGTTGCCATGCAACCATACAAAAAAATATTATCAAAAAAATAATTATATAAAAAAAAAAATTAACTTTTTACTAATTGCAAAAATGCCCCACCCTATTAGGGAGAGCACACTGCCACAAGGCAACTTTGCTATACAATAGCAAGGCAATCGAAAAAACTATTATTATACTTATGCCGTTTGCTACTGCTTGCTTGCAGCTGCAGGGTGCGATACAATGGAGACGTCGATAACTGCGATACAATGGAGACGTCGTGATGATGGTGATCTTTCACCGGGATGGGTAGAGATGGACACTCGAAATAAACGGCCTCGCCGAATTTCGGTGCTTCCGAGACACGCGCGCTTATCACCTGGACACTGCACTGTGATGCGAAAAAAACCACGCGGGTGGAAAAAAAATCACAACTAATACTTTATGTCGTGTGAGAGACCGGGACCGTGTTAACCGACTCAGCGCTCGATACGGAATGGTTGTGCTGGGTTGACGAGGATTTGTTCGTGTTGCTGTTTGTGGACGACGACGTATTCTTCTGGTCGTTGAGGAGCAGTTCGTGGTGCTTTATCTCAAAATTCGTTCTTCCCACATAGTTTGCCATGACATCCTCCATTGTACCAGTACAGGCATCTCTGACAGAGGCCGAGGTATCGTACTGTGGCACAGCGTGAATTACTAGTAAACGCTATGAACCTCTTGCATTTGGCGATCCACTTGCAGGTCTCCTTGCTGCTATCGTTAACCGCTTTCACGTTGGATGTTGCTGCGGTTTGATGGTCCGAGGTAGGTTCCTTAGAGTGTGCATTGACAAAGGAATTTGCTTTCTTGTTTCCACGAACTTCGCTTCGAACAAGTTTGGAATCGGATGCTATTGGGAATGATCACTTCACTGGCGGCTTCCGCTAGAGAATACAGCCAGTTGCTAAACGACGGAAGGTTGACCGTTGGAAGCGATCGCCTATATTGTGCCCAATTCAGCTTGATAGATGGCGGCAGCTTGTTGACGAGTTGATGGAGAAAGGTCACATTGTAGCGGTACTCCTCCAGCCGGCACGCGTCCACTGTCGCACAGAAGCTTTCTACGTTGACAGCGAAGTCAACGAGTGTTTCCAGTTTATCCTCTCTCAGCGCTGTTAGGGAGTTGATTTTTGTAATCATCGAGTTGATAATCACCTTAGATTGCCCGAACAGCATCTTCAGCGTTGACATAACTCCATGAACAGTGGAAGGATGCATTAGCCGACATTTTACCGCCTCATATGCTCGTCCCTTCAAACTTCGCTGCAAACGAACTATATTTTCCTCGTCGGTGAACTCACACATTGCTGCAGTGCTGTCGAAGGTAGAGAGGAAGAAATTATTATTATTTAGCTTTATTTAGGAGGCTTTCAGCCTTAGGCTGGTTCGCCTCCAAGAGGAAGAAAGGTCATTCCTCAGGATTCCCAGAAAACAGGGGTAGATCCTTCGAGATAGCTTGTCTTGCAGCTAGTTGTTTTCGAGTAAGCGGACGCGGATCGAAATCCTCCTCGTCACGATCGTGAGGACGACTGAATCTCCCAGGCGAAATATCTGGATAATTCCGGATCCGGATTGGAATCGAAACTGGGATGCAAACGAACCGGTTCTGGTTGCGGGTATCTTGGAACAGGAACTGATCGTGGATCCCTCGAAGTTGGAACTGGAACTGGTCGTGGTGATTCCCGACGTTGAGGGTCAGGATCCGATATAATTGTTGTCGAATCAGGAGTATCCGTGGAAATCTACGATTCAGAACTGAAATCGGAAACGGTTGCGGATAGTTCAAAATCGAACCAGGCCTCGACGATTCAGGCAATGGAATCAGACGTATATTAATGAGATTCGGAACTAGCATTGGATGTTCTGGAATCGGTACTGTGGTGGAGATTTCAGAACCGACACAGGCCTCTGCGATTTTGGAATCGGGTCCGGATGCTTTACCGGAAGTGATTTCATTGACGCTGGCACTAGGAATGGTTCTGGAGGGCCTGGCTCAGAATCTCCAGAGAACGTATTATTATTACTGCTTCGGTTGCTGCCGCTTTGCGATGCTGTTGAATGTACATGTTTGGTTTTGTTTGAATGGCCATTAGTATCGAATTGATTCTCCTCTTCCGCATCCTGCACTGGATCTGAAGGCTCATCCTGTTGTTGCTCTTCCACCCAGTCCTTCATGCGAGTTGAAGACACGCTGCAACCCGAGCTATTTTTACTCAATGCTTCTTCTAGCAGCTGATATTTTTGCTCCAGATATTCCTTTTCCTTCCTTGCCTCTTCCGCTACTAATGCTCGTTGCAGTTCCGCTTCAAGCAGCTCATTAGCCCTTAAGTTTTCTAACTTCTGAAGTTTCAGCTTCGCAATGGCTTGTGTGGGGGCCGCTTGATGCGATTGATGTTGTTTTCGATACGTTCCTCGACGAATTCTTCTTTTTGCCAACTTACCACTGTACTGTTGTGTCGAATGGAACTAATTCGGTGACAACTTGCGCGTTACTCCTATCAGCTGCTGCGGCAGAGGAAGTTGGTACTGCTACATTCGCTGATGTTCTTGCTGCTGCTTTGGTATTGTTGATTTTTCAGTAATCCAAGGAACACATCTTAGTCCTTGTTACTTTTTTATGCCTTGTTGATAGTGACAAGACTCGGCTTTGTCTACCGAGGATGATCTTGAAACAAGGAAAAAAAATGAGTTAGTTGTCTTCATCTATGTGATTCCTAATCTTCTATTCGTTGTTCACTAGTTCCTGACTACTTCAAACTAGGAGAACAGGATTTTTCAGTAATCCAAGGAACACATCTTAGTCCTAGTTACTTGTTATGCCTTGTTGATAGTGACAAGACTCGGCCTTGTCTACCGAGGATGATCTTGAAACAAGGAAAAAAAAATGAGTTAGTTGTCTTCATCTATATGATTCCTAATCTTCTATTCGTTGTACCCTAGTTTGAAGTAGTTAAGACTAGGGTTCTGATGCATGGTCATTATCGGTGTCATACCTTAATTTTGTTGCTAAGGAATCCAATTTTGACTGACAAAGGGGGGCAGGACCTTTCAATTAGAGTCGGATCCTTGCGATAAATGCAAGAGTGGCAACTGTAAAAAAATCGAATACTTCATCATTTCTCAATAGTGATGGAGTAATACGACATGCACTAAACTAAGGACACGGGATATACTACAATAGATCAATTTACTGATCGCAGTAGTGTTTGGTCCCGAACAGAGGAAAAAAAATTGGCTTTGGCTTGGATTGGCTTCAACAATCGCTGCATATTACTACCACTTTGTTGAGGACAGACTGCATCAGAAGTTAAGCACCTGGACACCTTTTTCGGTTTCGCATTTGGTATAGCTCCAGGGATAATTCTCAACTTGATGCGTGACTCCGACACACTGGACACATTCGTCGCATCTCACCATCTCATCCGTATCTTCTCCACGGCATACCTGACATGTATGGCCGGGATGGGACTCCTCTGGATCTTGACCACCATTTGCACTTGTCACCACTACACCAAGCTTGCCCGACTGTTTCGACCGTAAACTTTGACTTGACATGACCGGATTCAATCGCGCTTATTCGTATGTAAACGAAAATAATAATATGTTGGAAATTTCCAACAATTCGGGAAATTCGGAAATAATAACCCCGGAAATAAGCAGCGCCGGTGGTGTAGTGGTAAGCGTGATTACCTCTCACCCCAGCAGGCGTGGGTTCAATCCCAGTCGGCACCGCCGGGAAGTTCTGGGGCATAACATCTCTGATCACGCCTTCCTTCGAAAGGGAAGTAAAGCCGTTGGTCTCCGGGTCGATAAGTAGGGTCCAGGTGTGGGAGCTGCCTCCGTGACGTCGGTAGCATTGGTGCTCAGCACGGAAAACAAGATCGACGGAAAACAAATTAAGGGAAAAAATCCCGAAAATGAAACGACCGGTACTGGGTTATTATCCGGTAGATTATTATTTTCTGGGAATAATTTCTTAAATTAACATCGTGGGAAAATACTACTGTGTTATGATTTAGCTTATAGTTTTTAGATGTTGATATCATATGCTCAACACTCTACTTACATTTAGTCCCTTTTTATACTTTCCGGTTCGCCTATACTGGGTTACTATACTGTCGATAATATGTTCGTCCGTACTATTCAACCGTACTGTAGATTAAGAAGAATCATTAAGTTAGCATATTTTTCATAGTGAAATTTTACCTTAATGAGTAAGTTCAGTTTTAGGTCAAGAATAATATTGAAAAATCCACTTACAAATTCACAGTATACACTATTTAAATATAATTCAATTGAGTATAGTTCAATTGCATATAGTTGTTACCTGATAAGCTTAAGGATAAAATGAATGTCAGGTCTCATTAATTGCAGCACGAGATTCTGACAATGTGTCCTTTAGATAATTTCTATGTACCATTTTCCCTGCTACCTATTTGTTTACCCTTCCTATTGTTCAATTCTCATCTTTCTTCCTACCTACAATACAATACAATAAGCTGCAGTCACTGCGCGGTGGTCAATATCGAACTACAGTAGCAGCGCGTTGGCATGAACTCGCCAACAGATGCATAAAGATTTCTATTTAGGGATTTGTGGAATAGACTGTTTTTCCTGAATTAATTTTCCGCTGATGTACATATACAGGGGTTACTCAAAATAACTAGGTTAGGCAAATTTTTGGTCAACTTTGGAGCGTTGTAACTTCGTCAAATATGATCCGATTTTAAATCTTCTAAAAGCAGTTGACTGGAAAACTAATATTGTTCTACGATGTGGCCACGAAAATAAAACTGGTCACCGGATACCGGAGATATTCCGGGGTTTTGGAGGGCTTGTCTAACTTGCTAAATTTTTGGTGAAATTTTATATATGATGCTGGTTAAATATATACATTTTTAGTGAATACAACGAAAGAAGAACCATTTCTAAAGCGAATCATATGCCAAGAACTAAAATCGGCATATAATCAACCGATATATAGCCATTTCCCTGGAATCGGTTCTGGTGAAGGGTTCTGAATGCGGGCAGATCATTAAATCACTCAAAACATGCCGTGCGACAGCTCTTTCTTCATGGTTTATCGTCAATAGACTTTCGATAAACTTTAAATGCATCATTGACCACATTGGCCACTCTCGGAGCATCCAGTATGCCCCCGGGGAACCTGGAGCAGGGGACAATTGCATTTTTACACCAAAACATGCCATGCGACAGCTCATTCTTCATGGTTTTTCAAGAATAGGCTTTCCATAAACTTCAAATGAATCATTGACCACATTGGCCGCTCTTGGAATCACGGGATACCCCCGAGGGATCCTGTAGCAGGGGTCAATTGCGTTTTTACACCAATACATGCCGTGCGACAGCTTTTTCTGCAAGCTTTTTCATGAATAGGCTTTTGATAGACTTTAAATGGATTAGTGACCACATTGGCCGCTCTCGGGACCTCCGGTATGCCCCCGGGGTAACCTGGAGCAGAGGACAATTGCATTTTTACACCAAAACATGCCGTGCGACAGCTCATTTTTCATGGTTTTTCATGAATATTTTTTCTATAGACATAAAGTGAATTATTTACCACATTGGCCGCTCTTGAAACCACTGAATACCCTCGGGGGAACCTGTAGCAGGGGACAATTGCGTTTTTACTCAAAAACATGCCGTGCGACAGGTCTTTCTTCATGGATTTTCATGAATATTCTTTCTATAGAATTGAAGTGGATCATTTACCACATTGGCCGCTCTCGGAACCACTGGGATGCCCAGAGAGAACCTGTAGCAGGGGACAATTTCGTTTTAACTCAAAAACGTGCCGTGCGACAGCTCTTTCTTCATGGATTTTCATAAATATTGAATCATTTACCACATTGGCCACTCCCGGGACCTCCGGTATGCCCCCGGGGTAACCTGGAGCAGAGGATCCATTTATTTGTAAAGGCTCAAATGCGGTAGCTTTGCGGAGCCAAATTAATTTAAATGTATTTTTTTATAATTTGTTTTACTACTAAAGTTAGTAGAATGGGGGCCGAATACTCGCGGTTTACTCGAGATTAATAAATACATGTATTTAGAGGATTGGAAGGGGACAAAGGGAAAGGGATATTGGTAAATCTTCTTTCTGCTTCTTTCGACGGATGAGTGTCACTGCACTGTATTGGCGGGCATGTGCTGTGGATATCTAAGCATTGAAAGCACAGCTGAAATGATACAAGAGGGGACTTGGGTTGGGATAGTGACGAGAGAATTAAAATACAAACACTACTACATACACAAATCAGCACTTTTTAAAAATACGTAAATTAATCTCATAACATCGAGATCACGGCAAGCCAGAACGTCCCTAATTGGTGTATAAGGTTGTTTCCGTCGGGCCCTGAGGGATTCAATTAGTTCGGATCTCGCCACATGATGTGAGGTGCAGGACCAGACAACATGCTCGATGTCATGATAGCCGTTTCAACAGGCACACAAACTGCTGTCTACAAGCCCTATGCGGTAGAGGTGTGCGTTTAACGAGTAGTGATTGGACATGAGCCTGGACATTACCCGGATAAAATCGCGATCCACGTCCAATCCCTTGAACCAGGGTTTGATCGACACCTGTGGGAGGATCGAATGTAACCATCTTCCCAGTTCACCATCATTCCACCTTTGTTGCCAGTTGATGAGGACTTGCTGACGAGCAATTGTGAAAAAATCATTGTAGGCGATTTGTCGCTCGTAAATGTCGCCTTCCATAGCGCTCACCTTAGCCAGTGAGTCTGCTTTCTCATTGCCCGGGATAGAGCAATGAGAAGGGACCCATACTAAGGAGCTGTTTGATAAAGCACTCAGTGACGATCGTATTTCGTTCAGGAAATACGTCGAGTGCTTCATCGGCCTCATAGAACGCATAGCCTCCAGAGAACTTAGACCATCCGAAAAAATGAAATAGTGATCAGGGGGACGTGAGGAGATCTGCTCTAACGCATACAATATAGCTGCTAGTTCCGCAACGTATACCGAACATGGTTTTTGAAGCTGATATGAGGCGCTATGGAGATCATTGTATACACCAAAACCAGTGGACGTATTTATTGTGGACCCATCAGTGAAAAATCTCTTCTCGGCATTGACGTGGCGGTATTTGTTCGCGAAGATGGATGGCACAATCAGGGGGCGATGGGGCTCTGGTATTCCTTGAATTTCCTCCCTCATTGTGAGATCAAATCTTAACAACTGAAATCGTGGGATACTTCATTGGTATTGAACGGGAAGGGGCTAATTTCCAGAGTCATCTACTCGTAGTACAAGCTCATGAATCGTGTTTGCGGATTCCACTCAAGCAGCTTCTCAAAATTCTCGATCACCAACGGGTTCATGACTTCACAGCGGATAAGGAACCGAAACGACAATTCCGTGAACCGATCTGATAAGGGAAGTACGCCCGCAAGTACTTCCAGGCTCATTGTATGCGTCGAATGCATGCAACCTAGTGCGATTCGTATACAACGATATTGAATCCGTTGCAGCTTCAAGATGTGGGTGTTCGCCGCCGATTGGAAGCAAAAGCTACCATACTCCAAAACCGATAGAATGGTGGTTTTGTAAAGTCTTATCAGATCTTCCGGATGGGCTCCCCACGAAGTGCCGGTGATACAACGAAGAAAATTGATTCTTTGTTGGCACCTCTGACTCAGATACGCAACGTGTTTTCCCCAAGTGCATTTGAAATCGACACCTAAATACTTGAAAGACATGCTGTGAGTGATTTTTTTTACCCGTTGAAGCTGCAACTGTGCTGGATAAAGCTTCCTAGAAAAAACAACCATCTCAGTTTTCTCCGGAGAGAATTCAATACCCATGTAGACAAATTATCCAAGGTATTTTGCAATGGTCCTTGCAGGTCCGGTGCTGTTGGTCCAACCACGGAAACCACGCCGTCATCTGCAAGCTGCCTTAGCGTGAAATTTTCGGCAAGACAATCGTCAATGTCTTTCACATAGAAGTTGTACAGAAGGGAACTTAGACATGAGCCCTGAGGGAGGCCCATGTAACTAATTCGTGAAATTGCCGAGTTGCCATGAGAGAAGCTCATTTGTTTCTCGGACAATAAATTGTACAAGAAATTATTGATAATTGGTGAAAGCCCACTGGTATTAAGTTTGTCCGAAAGGATGTCGATGCAAACAGAAGCCCCTTTTATGTCCAAGAAAACTGAACCCATCTGCTGTTTTTCAGCGTAGGCTAATTGGATTTCAGTTGAAAGCAACGCAAGGCAGTCATTCGTTCCTTTGCCCCTTCGAAATCCAAATTGCCTATCTGAGAGTAAGCTATTCGCCTCGACCCACTTGTCCAAACGAAAAAGAATCATTATCTCCAACAATTTCCGAATGCACGACAGCTTAGCGATGGGACGGTACGAGTTATGATCCGACGCGGGTTTACCGGGTTTCTGAATGGCTATAACTCTCACTCTCATCGTCCGGAACAACATTGTGCTCCAGGAATTGATTGAACAAGTTCAACTAGCGCCTCTTACTGACGTCTGGGAGGTTCTTGAGCAAGTTGAACTTGATTCGATCCATTCCTGGAACCGAGTTGTAGCATGAAAGAAGAGCAATTGAGAATTCAAGCATCGAGAACGGGGAGTCCATGTTATTCTTTTCCACCGACGTATCGCGAGTGTTGTTTCAAACCGGAACCGAATCAGGGCAAACTTTGCGCGCAAAATCAAAAATCCATCTGTTAGAGTGCTCGTTGTCCTCATTGACCGACGATGGCACGTTACGCATTCTCCTGCCGACATTCCAGAGCGTTTTCATGGAAGTTTCTGAAGTGGATCATTGATCACATTGACCTTTCCGGAATCACTGGAATGCCCTGGGGGAACCTGTAGTAAGATACAATCACATTTTTACACAAAACAATGCCATTGGGGTGCTCATTCTGGAGCCAGCAGATGCCCCAGGATAACATGTAAGAGGAAAATTGTATTTTCACTTCACAATGCCGTTCGACAGCTCGAACTATCTGAAGTCTTGAAATGGGCCATTGACTACTAGCAGTGGATAGGGAGATTAGGTCTTTAAACTCTGGTTGTAGACCAATAAAGTCTCTCTCTTGTATTGATGTACGGTGTAGCAAGAGCACAACAACAACTCTTAATGAACAAAATGACTGTAGACGTCAGCTCTGGAGATGTTCACCAGCACTTTTGTGCTCGCTAGTGACCATCAGTTAGTGCCATTTCCTGCATTTCAAATAAACAATAGTGACAGTGCGAATAAACCATTCTTATTTGAAAAGTTGCGCTTTTAATCTGGGTTCCAAAGCTATTTGCTATTTGCAAAGCTATGTATTATTAATAAATTATTATTTATAAATTAAGAATGCCATTTAAAATTGTAGGAAAATATTATAATGGAACCGTCTAATATGATGTTGGACCACCATTTTTTTAATAACAGCTTGGATTCGTCTGGGAATTGATTCGTAAAGTTTTTGGATGGCTTCTAGTGAAATGTTGTACCATTCTTGGATCAGAAGACGTTCAAGCGTTTTCAACGACGATGGAGGAGGAAAAACGCTTCGAATACGAGCTTACAACGTCGACCAAAGTGGATCAATTATATTTAAATCCGGCTACTGTGCTGGCCATGGCAGGTGTGTAAAGTCCTTATCGTGTTCCACACTGCAGGTTCCAGGGCATTCCAGTCAATGTGGTTATCCCAGGAAAGGTTAATGTGGTCAATGATCCACTTCAATTCTATAGAAAGAATATTCATGAAAAACCATGAAAAATGAGCTGTCGCACGGCATGTTTTGGTGTAAAAATGCAATTGTCCGCTGCTCCAGGTTACCCCGGGGGCGTACCGGAGGTCCCGAGAGCGGCCAATGTGGTCACTAATCCATTTAAAGTCTATCAAAAGCCTATTCATGAAAAAGCTTGCAGAAAAAGCTGTCGCACGGCATGTATTGGTGTAAAAACGCAATTGACCCCTGCTACAGGATCCCTCGAGGGTATCCCGTGATTCCAAGAGCGGCCAATGTGGTCAATGATTCATTTGAAGTTTATGGAAAGCCTATTCATGAAAAATCATGAAGAATGAGCTGCCGCAAGGCATGTTTTAGTGTAAAAATGCAATTGTCTCCTGCTCCAGGTTCCCCCGGGGGCATACTGGATTTTCCGAGAGTGGCCAATGTGGTCAATGATGCATTTATAGTTTATCGAAAGTCTATTGACGAGAAACCATGAAGAAAGAGCTGTCGCACGGCATGTCTTGAGTGATTAAATGATCTGCCCGCATTCAGAACCCTCCACCAGAACCGATCCCAGATAAATGGCCATATATCGGTTGGTTATAGGCCGATTTTAGTTCTTGGCATAAGATTTGCTTAAGAAATGGTTCTTCTTTCGTTTTTTTTTTATCTAGTTCGTTTATTTGGAAGGCTCAATCGCGTTAGCTTTACGGAGCAGATAATTCATTGTTCACTGTGTGTAACAAAATTCACTTAATTCCATGTCTAGTAGGCGTTGGGCCGATTACTCGCGGCTTACTCGAGGTTAGAAGGGTACATTTTCGAAGGATAGGATCAGGGGAGGAGCTTGGGGTAGGGTTTCGTTGTATCATCAGAGCGTTGTCGCCAGTATGAACGGTAGTGCTGTTCTAGCTTCGTCCGGAGTTCGACCGGCTATGGTGGGTGACCAGTGGGCGACGATGAGACTCATCGAGACGGGGGGACAAGACAAACAAAAACTAATTAAGAGAGACAAAAGACAAAAGGAATTAAATTCTTATACTAGACATTTGAAGAAAGACATAAACGGACTGCATATAGCAGAGATCACGGGCTGCCACGGTTCCTCTGATAGGAACATAGGGTTGTCTTCCTTGGGCCTCGAGGATATTCAAAAGTCGCTCTCTGGCGGCGTCATTATCCGTACATTGCCAAACTGCGTGTTCGATGTCATCATAACCGTTTCCACACCGACAGATGTTGCTGTCCACGAGGTTTATTCTATTGAGATGAGCATCTAGCGAGTAGTGGTTGGACATAAGTCTACTCATAACGCGAATGAAGTCACGACTTAAGCCCAAGCCTTCAAACCACGCTCTCGAAGAAACATTAGGAATAATTGAATGTAACCACCGTCCAAGATTTCCAGTGTCCCAATCGGTTTGCCAACTCGAAAAGGTACTCTGACGCACTAAATGGTAAAATTCATCGTGTGAAATTTGCCTGTCATACAATTCGCCTTCCTGCGCGCCCACCTTTGCGAGAGAGTCCGCCTTCTCATTGCCTGGGATTAAGCAATGTGAGGGGACCCATACAAAGGTAATCATATATGATCTTTCGACCAGCACACACATCTGCTCCCTTACCTTTGAAAAGAAATAAGATGAGTGCCTACCTTGTTTCATCGACCGAATAGCCTCAATCGAACTGAGACTATCCGTGAAGATGAAGTAATGGTCTGCGGGCATGTTGGAAATCATCCCCAATGCGAAGTTGATTGCTGCCAGCTCAGCAACAAAAACGGAACAAGGTTCCTGAAGTTTGCGGAAGGCGCTAGAGTTTTCATTGAAGACACCGAAGCCAGTGGATCCATTAAGACGGGACCCGTCTGCAAAATATCTTTTCATGCAATTGACTTGTTTGTACTTTTCAGTAAAAATACGTGGAATAATAATAGGTCGAAGTTGATCGGGAATCCCATGAGTTCCTTGTTTCATGGTCAGATCATATTCAATTGAGGAACTGCGATTGGTGAAGTGAACACGGTCTGGAGTATAACAAGGAAGACACATATCTGATGATATGTAGTGGTGGTAGATTCTCATAAATCGAGATTGTGTGTTCAGCCCAAGAATTTCTTCAAAATTAGCAATTATAAGTGTGTTTGTCACTCCGCATTTGATTAGTATTCTGAGAGAGAGCTCCCAGAAACGGTTCTGGAGGGGTGTTACTCCTGCCAGAACCTCGAGACTCATGTTATGCGTTGAGTGCATACAGCCTAGAGCAATACGCAGACAACGATATTGAATTCGTTCCAATTTTATTAGGTGACTTTTTCTTGCCGAGAGAAAGCAGAAAGAGCCGTACTCTAGAACAGAGAGAATAGTTGTTTTATAAAGCGTTATGAGATCTCCCGGATGAGCACCCCACCATGTGCCGAAAATTGAACGGAGAAAGTTGATCCTCTGCTGACATTTTTGCTTCAAATACGTAATATGGGCATTCCAAGTGCACTTTGAATCAAACCAGACCCCAAGGTACTTGAAAGACAATGATTGGGTAATGTTTCTGCCCAAAAGATTAAGCTGCATTTGGGCTGGGTACTGCTTTAGAGTAAACACTACCAGTTCAGTTTTCTGCGGCAAGAATTCGATCCCTAGATTCATAGCCCAAGAAGACAAGTTATCTAAGGAATTTTGCAATGGTCCTTGCAAGTCCACGGCATGTGGACCTCTTACGGAAACCACACCGTCATCTGCAAGTTGTCTTAGCGTGCATTGTTCTGCCAATGTCAGTTTTCCAAGAGAAAAGTTCATTTGCTTTTCTGACAACAAATTGTACAAGAAATTATTTAAAATTCCAGAAAGTCCACATCTGTGCAGATTGTCTGACAGTATTTCAATGGAAACTGAATCAAAAGCCCCCTTAATGTCCAAGAATACTGAAGCCAATTGCTCCTTGTGCGCAAAGGCCAGTTGAATATCTGTGGAAAGCAGCGCTAGACAATCGTTTGTTCCTTTGCTCTTGCGGAACCCAAACTGTGTATTTGATAGCAAGTTATTTGATTCGACCCAGTGATCGAGTCTCCGAAGGATCATTTTCTCCAACAATTTCCTAATGCACGAAAGCATAGCAATCGGACGGTATGAGTTATGGTCAGACGCTGATTTGCCAGGTTTTTTAATGGCTATTACTTTGACCTGTCTCCATTCAGGCGGTACAATGTTGTTTTCTAGCAAGGAATTGAATAAATCTAGCAAGCGTCTTTTAGCGATATCTGGGAGATTTTTCAGAAGATTGAATTTAATCATATCGCTTCCCGGTGAGGAGTTGTTCGATGAAAGAAGAGCCATAGAGAAATCCAGCATTGAGAATGGTCTATCCAGAGAGCCGCCGCTAGGAGACGCTTCTCGAAGAATATTTTGTGCTGGAACTGAGTCCGGACAGACCTTTTTAGCGAAATCGAATATCCATCGGTTGGAGTATTCTTCACTCTCATTGAAAGATGAGCGTTTACGCATGTTGCGAGCCACCCTCCACAAGGTGTTCATTGAGGTTTCTCGTGAGAGTCCCTCGACGAAATTGCGCCAATAACCGCGTTTTTTTGCTTTGATTAATTGTTTCAGCTTTGTCTCAAGCTTTAAATATTCCTCGAAGTAAGTGGAGGTTTTGTGTCTACGAAAAGCTTTGAAAGCATCAGATTTTTCTACATACAATTTTGTGCATTCTTCGTCCCAACCAGGTGTGGCTGGTCTCCTTTTAAAGGGTGCACTTGGAACTTTTCTTTTTTGTGCTTCCAGTGAGCTTTTGTAAATCAAATCGGCTAGGAATCGATATTCTTCCAATGGTGGAAGCGCATCTATTGATTCGACACCGATTGTCACCGCCGTTGCAAATTTCTGCCAGTCGATGTTCCTTGTAAGATCAAATGGAACCCGAGATGGTTCTGCAGAGTGAGGGCCACACTTTATTGAAATGATGATTGGCAAATGATCGCTACCATGGGGATCATTGATAACCTTCCACTGACAATCCAATGATAGCGATCTTGAACACAAAGATAGGTCGAGT
>NW_027041505.1:0-72802 GCF_037179485.1 Ochlerotatus camptorhynchus
ATAATGCTAAGAACTATTAGAATGTTACTGAAAAAGTTTGGATATTATCAAGGTTATTTTGTGGGAATCCAGAAAAGAAGTATGATGAAATTCTAGGATGATTCGAATAGTTAGAGTTCCATTTGAATCATCCTAGAATTCCATCATTTGTCATAGGACGAAGATATCCTGTAAAGGGTTCCAAGTAAAGTCAGACTAACTATATAAGTTCCGCTTTCAGACTTTCATTTTAGTTGTATAATGAATGTAGTTTAGGTATCCCTGCGCTTTGGTCAGAGAGCGTATAGGGCGTCGTTGTGCCAATTTGGTCGTGGCACATTACGAGTATGAGAGAGTGATTGCAGTTTGCTCAAAAGTGCCTGAGTAAAATGCAAGTATTTTCGATGATTACCCGTAGTTGTTACAGTGAAGATATACACCCATATTCTCGTTTATGTCTGGACGTGTTTGCCATACAGAAACATTTTTATTTGATTTTGTGTGGTGGATGGGTTTCGGGCGTGGACAGGCATATGGGTGATAATATTAAGTTTACGTTAGGATAACGTTGAAACATTGAGAAATGTATCGCTTCAGTTTAAGAAACACTTCACTTCGCAACCGATGAACCATTCTGACGGCCCACATTGCCGTGCTGGCGCCGTGTGTTGGCAGGGTCCAATATTGAACAGTTTGACGTTTATAAAGTACCATCAGTTAAAACTGTATTTTTGAACTTTATCTCTATACATTCTTAGATGTTTCTTAGTAGATTATCATGTTGGTGTAAGCTGATTCAAAGAGTAAATGGTATTAACATTGAGCTGTCCATAGTTGGGCGTTGTTGAACCTCTGGTACTTGCACGACATTTCATGTGAATACCAAAGTAACCATATAATCACAAAATAGCTTTAGGTGTGGGTTCAGAGTGGTACAATGTCACTGAGATATGATTAGTTGGGTATTCAGATGAAACTATTACTTTAAAAACTAATCCTGGTTGCATCTCTTTTTCGTTTTTTCGTTTGCATGTAACACTGTTTGATATTACTAACCGCACCGAGCCTTCATTCCGAGTGGTGAGCGAACCTGAAGAAGAAGAAGAAGAAGACCATAAACCCCTTCTCGGAACGAGTGTTTTGTTAGTGGACCTGGTCTGCAATTCAAGGTTGGACTCTGTGGTGATAAGTATCACATAACAGGTAAAGTAGGCAGCATCATCTTTATCGAAATGTAAGTATTATTGACAATAATCATAACTAGATTATATGCAAATTTATATGATAGGTACCTGGATCAACGTTGTTTAAACATGCGCATTCAATCGAGACGGCTAATATTTATATATATATATATATCAATTTAAGTCAATATATATATATATATATATATATATATATATATATATATATATATATCAATTTAAGTCAATATATATATATATATATATATATATATATATATATATATATATATATATATATTCATTAAAATTACTCACTATAAATTTCATGCATTGTTTCTTCTCATTGTAGACAGCGAATAACGAATAGCGAGCAAGGGCGCTATAACCTAGGCGAATACAGCATTCCCTCCGTATAGGTTACGTCCGCACACCGCTCTCTGTTGTCCTTCGACTCAGGTCGGCTGGATCGATTGAGGGATGGCAGTGGGTGGGCGGTGCCGTCCACGCTTGTACGGAGGGAGGACTGTACGCTCGAACACAAGGGGTAAATACCTGTGTTCCATCCCAGGAGATCGGACAACCAAGGAGTGTACATTAACTTTCTTAGCTCTGTCACTCCCAACGATTTATATAGCCTATTTTCAAATCCTGCATACGGAGCGGTTGGTACGGTATGTCCCCGCTCTTTGATTACCTGTGGATTAAATGTTAACCACTGTCTATACTTATTAAGTAGACATGGTAAACATTCACTTCCACAAAAATTAACTAAACGCTACACAGTAGGCCTGGCCGCTTTATTGTTTGTTTCACATCCTTGATGTGCAGCAGGCATTAATAATGACAAGAAAAATGATAGATGTATCATTTTCCAGGATTCTTTCAAGTACTGGCTGTGTATGTGTAGACTAGACTAGACTAGACTATAATGAATGTAGTTTAGGTAAACTATGTGTGAGTACCACTAACATCGTGGTACTCACACACAGTTTATCTAAACTACTTTGATTCCCACTTCAGCCTGATGAATTTTACTTTCAAATAAAATTGCTGACTGCCTACTATTATGTCAAGAATTACTTTGAATAAATTCCAGATGATCATACTGACCGATTTTTACGGGAGATTGGCACATCACATTGATTTCAATAGCATTATGTTAAAAACAGGTTTTTTTTGGTGCAGTCCTGATTTTTCCAGATTTAATATACACACCAAAAAATTATGAATTTTATTAGTGATGTAAATATCCATGCATGCTAAGATTGAAGCATGTAAGCTTCCTTTTAACGTAAACTAGCTACTTGCAAGAAATTTTGCTTACAAAGATGGAGGGTTGCATACAATATTTAGAATATTTCATTAAATGACTCATAAATTTACACGTTCTGCAATGTGAATTTGTATGATATGTGACGCTCCATTTTTGTGCATCATAGTAATAGAAATTTACACTACTTTTTCGAACTGTGTACTAACTGGCCCAGATTTTTCTGAAAATGACCTGGCAACGCTGCCTACACTACTTACCAACTAATTTCTTCCTGGGACGCGTTCTGCTGTACGATGTAATTTTTAATGCACTGATTCAAATGAAATTTGAAAACTCTCTCAATCAATGATTGAATTATCACCATCAATGGCATTTCAATTAAAAAAATCTAATTCAATACAAATGAAGTAGGCGAAATGGCTCTTATGTTGGCCTATGGTTCTAAGTTTGGGCCCATCGCTAATAATCTGCTATTAATCAATTTTATATAGATGAACGCGTTATTGGGGCGATACTAATGAATATTTTTGTTGCTATTGAAAATTTAGTCGATTACTGAATTTATGTATGGGCCACAAATTAGGGGCATTTAGGCCGACATTATATCCATTTCCCCTATATACCTACTTCTGGTTTGCAAAAAATCTATGAGAAGTAAGGATACTTATAATAAACTGTAATGGCTTCTTTTAAAATAAGTTGAAGCTGCTTTAGCAAACGATCGAGAAACAAACCCATAGATTCTATTTTCATGCTACCGAATTTCGATAATTGGCAAACAGAACTTGCCCCGGCAATTGTTCGACCATCGACAAGCTAATTAGCTAAGTTCAATTTCTTTCCCATTAACCCTGCAGGCCAACCCCTTCCGCATGGGTAGCCCCGGTAGCCGTGCATGCAACCGTTTTGATTTCGTTTTTGTTCGCTGCCACCAACCTTAAACTGTCACCAGACAATTTCACCTAATTTCTCTCATTGGCCAGCCAGCCAGCGTTGGCATTGGTCAACCCGTTTTCTCGCTTAGATACCACTCAAAAAAAAAAAAAAAAGGTGGAGAAAAATCTGTACTGCGCTGGGTAATGCTTTTGGGGCGACAACGACGACCTTCTTCGATGCGGACACTTGCAAAGGTTGGAATTTAATTTCGTGATTACCTCGCTCGATATTGGTTTTTATTTCCCCGAACACGGTCGACAACTCTGTGCTAATTGCAATTATGCTGTTTTCCTGGTGAGTTTTATCGACGCTGCTGCTTGTACGACTACGACTACTTCCGCTGCTGTCGGACGGACTGTTGGTAGCATGGAATGCCATGTGCAGTGGTGTCTTTTAAATAATCTCGTTAATTGAATGAGAGAAATGATTTTCCAGCCAAAAGAGTGATACGATGCCGGATGCCAATTGTTTTCTCTGCTTCTCATGTAACTATATAGCTATAACTCTGGACTTTATTTTGTAGCAAGTCGGTAAATTCCCTCATTTCGAGTCCAGGTTCAACCGTGACTTTGCAGGCTAGCCTGCTTAGAGGCCCTGGCAATACCATCTCTATTGTTTACAATTCCCATGAATCAACAACGCTGAATCAAAAATTGCTAAGGCATCTCTCTGACCCGCACCCACCCGCCTGCTTATCTTCTTGCAGTTCATTTCCACCAAAAATAGCACCAGCAGCGGGACGTGGAGAAACCGTATAATGCTTCGGATGCCGCTGCTGCTGTTGTGCACAGCGAGACATCATACAGCGTACGGCCGCCAAGCCATAACATAACACAAGCCCTATAGTTTCCAGAGGCCATACAATTTTACAAACGATATTTCAACGGGGCTCAGGCCACCCTCTAGCAGGGGATGCGAAATTGCATGCGGTTGCAAAATAATTCCTGTCAACATGCTTTCGTATATTTACTGCACTCTAGGAGCGCACCGCCATCTCGGAAGATGAAGGGAAAGGAGAATTGTTTCAATTGGAAGGAAAAACGCAAAAAAAAATACTGGAAAACTCCACTTGCTCCGGCTCGGTTGGCTAGGAGTAGACACAGTCAAGCTTCCTACTACGCTGATGAGTGCTCATTTGTTTTAAAAGCAAATGGCCGAACGGACATTCGAGATATTTTTGGACCTAACATTCTTAACATTGTAAATTAAAAACTTCTGCACCGACAAGAAGATCATGAAAGATAAAGTTACAGCGATTCTAGATGACTAAACATCAAAGACTGCGGTGGTAAATGTCATGACATTAGTTTAATCCATAAAATATGTATGGTGCCATCTCTTTTTTTTTTAGTGATCACAGTGGCAGCATACACTTGTTTAAACTCTATACTGGACCTCTTTTATTGATAAATTTTGCTTCTATGAGCCTCTATTATAAATCAACACACAGACGTTCCTAGGCTATGGTGCCCGTTTGGTCACTGTTGTTTTTGTGTTGATCCAAATAGATTTGATAATATAATTGCGCATTCTTGTTTTTTTTTAAGGTTGATTTTTGTTCCAGTCTTATCTTCTGTTGTCACTTATTTTGTCATTTTGTCTTGTGTATCAGGGTTGTTAATCGATAAATTATCGTCATCGCCGTTGACGATAACGTTTGTTATCGTTAACGACGGTGACAATAACGTCTGCAACCGTTAAAGTGATCGACGATGACGATAATTATCTATGTTATCGAGTCGATAACGTGTGATAAAACATAGTGGGCGTGAAGTTTTATAAACGTCAATGTTCCTACCGACGGTGTAATAAGCGGTTGAACCAAGGGGTTGGTCACTCTACACAGTATGCCAAAATCAAACTTGGGCACACCCGGGTGCAGTCATTGGCGTTATTTGGCACCCATGGTTACAATTTTTATGATCTTTAAAGTTACTGGCAACACTGAACTTTTTCTGCGCCTGCGCAGTGTGCATGTGCCAAAATTTGTTATTGATGTTGCCACTCCTAGTCAAATTATTTTCAAAACAACCGTGCATCTCCATCAAGTCTCGCCATGGATTCTCAAAATCGTTACACCCGTGACGGAAGTCGCATCCACTTTTCCTCCCAGACGAAGAACAGCTAACAGCGGTATCTTGACCTGACCGAGGTTTCCGGCCATGGCTACACTAACTAGCGATGCAGCTCCCACGGCTGCGGCTGCTTCCAATGCTGCTGCTGGTCCGTCTTTTTTTTACGAATTTTAGAGGAGACGGACCAGCAGAAGGAACAGCAGCAGCAGTATTGGAAGCAGCCGCAACCGTGGGAGCTGCATCGCTAATTCGTGTAGCCGTGGCCGACGCTGGAAATCTTGGGCCGGTCACGACAAGCGGTGCTAGAGTTTTCATCGAAAAGTCAACAACCAAACAAAAACTAAACCATCCGACCATTCGAACTGCTCCAATACATCCATGGCGGTGGCTGCTTCACCAACCATTCCATCATTCTTCATATAATGGTGGAGGACCGACTTGGCAAAATCTCAAATAGTTCAATACATTTTTTTTACTCTCCTGCCTTTTTGCACTTCCAACTAACATCTTCATAATGAACGGGAGTTTTGTGCATTTGTGATCGATCGCGCTGTGGTTGCACTTCATGATGGCGTTCACCGCCAGGGCTACGCTCGGGAACTCGACCAATCCGGAGGAGGAACTTTCCGATTTCAGCGGGAATATTCGCACTTGCGACGGGTGGCAGTCCTTGGTGGTGAATGCAGTCAACAGCAGATCCTCGGACGGCATACGGGTGGGGTATTGAAGAAGTGGAGAATGCGATTTTTGCTGGCCTGGGAAGCGATTGTTCTTGGAGGCGCTGTAGACCTTGAAGCTGATCAAATTGTCCGGCAGGGTGTACGGGTTGGTGGACTCTGACAAGTAGTTCTGCTTGGAAAATTGGCTGTTCCGTTTCGGGTCAGCGGTGTGTCCTTCATCAGTCCGACGTGTGTTCCGGCCGGTGTTGGTTTCCAGCTTTCCGACGGATGATACTCGGGCGGTGAAAAATTCGGTGCTAATCCTTTTCCCCCGCCGGCTCCCAGAAGAGTTGGTTGACTAATGATTGACGTTCGTTGTGCGGGGTCAGCCTTCCGCCGTATATTGAAGGATCGTGTAGCAACGGAGCTCGTCCTTGGAGACGGATGCATCCAGTGTGTAGTGTCAACTGGAGTCCGTGTCGTTTATGAAAACATTGAAAACAAAACAAAAACAAGGGCTGTTAAAATACCGGGTTCCCAAACAAGCAATCAAAAGTCAGTTCAATGACTTCTTTGCACTGCCGGTACAACTGCGGTACTTTGAGGTACACTGAGAAACAAGTTTGCGCAAAACAAGTGTGTAGAGCGACCACCGCTTGGGTTGATCGAATTCTTCTACGAGAGTTTTTTTTTCTGTATTCATTGAACGGTAAAATGTCAGGCGAAAATATGTCTGGTGATAAGTGGCAGAAAATACCATGGAAAAACTACGAAAAGTTTCTCAAAAAACTTTGAAGTAGTTTGTTTTATTTGCTCGCCTGATTTCACAGTTTTAAGCTGCAGATACTCTTCTGCCACGAATACGAAGCCCCACTTGCTGGTAAGTAACTAATGCAGTACGAAAGTTGAAGCAATTACAGGCTTGTTCTATGGTTTAACTATTTTTTTTTGTAATCAATGTCTTATCATCTTATAGAGAAAACACAAATGGACTCAAGAGAAGGTGCAGGAAGAACTGGGCATTGAGCATAAAAGAATCCGATTGGCTTGTGACGATATGATTACCCAGGAAGATTCATCTTTAATGAGGGTCTACCCTTTAATATCGTGGATTCAGTTCATTACAAAAAAGTTGCTGCGTTAGGTCTACCGGAAGGGCTATCAGTTGGATGTCGACAGCCCGTCCCTCACTAACAGAATGGATGCTAAATTTGGAGTAGTGATGACCAATTTGAAATCTTCGGTGGAAAATGTGGCGACCACAGCAGACTGTTGGACCAAGTTCCGCCACAACTACCTTGGCATGACTATTCACTGGTTGAATGAAAGAACTATGGAAAGGAAGTCGGCTGCATTGGCTTTACGGCGAATCTCGGGACGGCATACAGCAGATGCTTTGGCAACCGCTATTTACAACGTTCGGTATTGTGGGAAAAGCTCGTAAATGCACGACTGTGCGGCTAATTTGCGAAAGGCATTCCGTGAACACACTCCATCTGCGAGCAACGGTATGCTTGTGGGTTGTTTTGAATCTTAAATTAGATGTAGTAGAATGTCGAGTACAATAATTAATTCTATGATCCTATATCTCTTTTTTTTTGTAATTCAAGCTGAACAATAGTTTAGGTCCTCAGTAACATTGGCAGATTTTCTTCGCCAATTTCCTCTTTGCATCTCCTTGGGAATATATAGAAATTTGCAGCCATTTTCAACAAGCAGTTCGTTGAGTGAAGCTATCATCTAGCATCTAATACGTCCAACACGACAAGAAACGGTTTTTAATTAATCTAGGCCAAATAGTGAACAAAAAAAAAAACAATTTTTGGACTTTACCTCTCCGAATTCTATGAAAACTCGCTTTGGGCAATACATGACATTTGTGTTGAAATCCGTGCATTTTGACAAGCGCCTTATTTTTCAAAATAGCGTTTTCGTTTTTTTTTTAAATTAAAAATTAAAATCATTTTCATTTTTAATTTTCAAGCACAGAAGGGAGTCATAGGGCCAGGTCTCCAGTAAAACATCACTGTCCATACAGCACAAAGGTAGAGGTAAAGATTTGGCACCACAGAACAATAATCACAGGGATCAATTGAATCCTGCTTAAGATGCCGGATAGGGAGGACTAGTGTTTCAAGTAGAGGATAGTCGGAGTAACAGTAGTATTAGTAAAAGTTGGAAAGTAAACGTACAGTGGACCATGTTTTGCAATACCTGTAAATCTTGTTTTATGATTTCATAATGATTTCATAATCCCAAAATTTAGGAAAAATGCTTAAAAGATCATACAGCATCATAATAACCCGGAGCGGTTCAATTGAATATCCTACTACACAAAAATAAGATTAAATACAATTAGATTGATCGCACCCGATATTCTTGAAATACTTGACGTTTTGAATGAAACATTCACATTTCCAGACTTCGTGTTGTTAGTTTTCTTGAAGGTCTTGTGCTAAATTCTTGATTTGTCTTTCGCTTCGTATTTCTAAGAAGTGACTCTATTAATAGATAAAAAAAAAAAAAACAAAAAACAACGATTCCCGCCCACAAGCTGTAGACCGAGTGCAGAATTTTTGTGATGATACTTTTCAAACGTGGATACCCATAGAAATAAATTCAATTCAAACAAGGATTTAATAAACAAAAAAAAACGAAAACAGAAGATTTCTACTGTGACTAAATCCAGCATTCCTACTAAAATATCAAATGCTGTGCTTAATCATTTATTATTAATACAGAGCAATAAACAATGTACGGATGATTAATCTGTTAATATGCTTTTATAAGCGGGTTCAAATGCACTTTTGGTAAGCATCAACACTGATCTGGCAACACTAGTGTGCATCTTTCCAATGTGGTAAAGATCCAGATCAGCCCTGGGACCTGGTAGCCTAATTAAACTACCTCAAGGTTTTGCCAAAGCCCCGGGTTTTAAATTAAAAATTAAAATCAATTAGAAACTTCAATTGTTGTCATTATTGGAATGCACAGTTTTAATATCTTTAAAATAGCGTTTGTTTGAAAGCTTTTCGGATATCAGACGAAATGAACAATTTAAAATTGACAAAACCGTTGAACATATATTTTTATTCAAATTTTTAAATTGTTTTTTTTTTTTTGTTTTTTTGGGCTAATGAAATTTGTTTCTAAAACTAAGCAAGAAATTTATAATTTAGTTAATGTTCAACGACTTTTGTCAATTTTAAAGTATCCATTGTGTCCAATATGAGAGAAGTTAGCATTTATGATGAAATTTCCAATAAGCATAAGTTTGGGAATAATATATTTGTGCATTGATGCTATTAATAGGTTTAAATTATTTTCTATAGCTAAAATTTGAAACTTTTTCATCAGGTGTATTTTTTTTTTTTTCCTGAAAAGGCAATTCAGATTCTACATCAATATCTCAGACGTCATTTTGATTAGAAGAGCCGTTTTTGTGCTATTTTATTTATTTTAAAATATCTTATTCGTCAAAATAGGCGCTAGTCAAAATGGCTAAATTTCAGCAAAAAATTGGTTAATTTCCCTTATGCAGTTTCAATTATGCAAAGTTTCAAGGATTTCGCCACGCCTCTTTTCGATTGTCGGTTCGATATTAGACCAAACGCGATCTCAGCTTTCCGATGCCAGATTGGAGCAGCAATCACTGCTAAAGGCAAAAAAGGATTTGGTCAATATTTACGCTTCTAAATATTGTGTTATTTTATTATCCATTTATTTTTTTCTTCATCTTCAATAACAGGCTCACGAAGGCATAGAAGCCGTCACAATCAGCTGTTTCATCGTTTCTGTCGAAATATTCACTCCTGCATTTACTCTCATCGTTTTTATGATATATTAATAAACTAGAACTAAAACAATGTGTATTATAATTGTTACTTGTAAAAAAAATAAAAGGCTAATAATTGAAAAACTTCCGTTCAAACTAGCCCCATCCTGTTGGCCTTGCTTTCCTGAACAACTTTCAGTTACTTTTAAAAGCTACTTTCAAGCTGGCCAATATCTCGAGATATTACCATAGAGGTAACTCTAAGACTAGAAGGTCCCGAAGAAACGAGCTAAACTTTTTGGCTCAGCTCTGGTACTATCTTCGGTCCCAAGCTAATCGATGGACCCCTCGAAACATATGAAGATCCACGAACCCCTCATTTTATCTGTCAAATTTCCTTAGCGAATCAAAACAAACATAGTGTAGTATTGGAATTTCGACTAAAATGGGATACGTTAATCGATTTGCTTGGGACCAATAGGCAAGTCAAGTAGTGAGCCAATTTAAAATCGTTAGTTTCGTATTGATTGTTGATATTACTGCGTGTACACTATCGCTACGTAGTGAGTACATTCTGATCTAACTGCCCATCCTATTGATCTTGGTGTCCAAAACAACTTTGTCGAAGAAAGTTACCTCATAGCTTGCCAAAATCTCGAAACAGGGGCAACGGCTCTAATGTCGGCCTAAATGTCCCTAATTTGGGCCCATGCATAGATTCAGTAGTAGCACATCCCAAGCAAAGTCCAGCATCAAAATGACAGCAAATTGAAATCAAGTTTTGATATGAACATCAAACTGATTTCAGTTTACGCAATTGAAAAATTAGATACCTACACACTTAGAAATAACTAATTTTACACGTGACGGAATCCATCGTTGACATAAAGGATCAGACGTAAACAATTATTTCATGTAAAATTAAGTGCTCCGAGACTGAAAAGTTCGTTACTCGACGAAAAATACGTTTGATTGAGTTGAATTACGCGTCTGTTATGACTCATGTTTATGTCAAAATTGACGCTCGTATATGTCAGTCTCAGAACACCTAAATTTATATGATTGTTTCTAAGTGTGTAATTTTGTTTTCATTTCGCTGTACATTTCCTCTTCAAAAATATGTTGTTGCGGGTTTGTTTTCATTGCCTTAGCATAACATCAAATTGAATACTTGTTTTGTTATCAACAGGAAAAATGGATATCAAATTTAGTTTTCAGTTTGCTCTCACTGATAGCAGACATAGTTTTCAATGTGATGTCACAGGAAGATTTGTTTGCTCTCAATTTTGATATTTTAACCGTTAAAACGACCAAAACGACAGCAACCTGAGTAATCATTATCAGAGAAATCACAACATCAAGTTTAGATTTCAATTTGATCTCTGACTTTGCTCGGGATATTTTCATTAGCAATGCGCCCAACCTTAGATCCATATGCCAGTATTAGAGCCATTTTCCTTACCACATGTTTAAATTTATTACTATCCTAAATTTATACCATATGACATTATCGAGTCGATATCGTATAGTACTTATCGTCATCGCCGATAACTTTAACATTTGAAGACGTTATCTTCATCGGCGTTAACAATACCAGACGCTACCGCCATCGTCGATGACGATTATCGACTATTGTGTATTAACCCCAACTTGTTTTGTGAATTGTGTCAACTTGTGTCTATTGTCCTTACCATCTGTTTTTAAACTCGTTCTGTTACTCTGTTATGACTTATTTCATTGGTATATAAAAGTAGTAATATTTATTATAGAATTCTATGCTAATTTCTACTAATTAATGAATTATGGACAGTTACCTACCTGCTCAAGCTGTAGACCGAGAGCAGAATCTTTGTGATGATACTTTTCAAACGTGCATACCCATAGAAATAAATCCAATTCAATAAAAGATTTATTAAAAAAAAAAACAGATGATTTCTACTGTGACAACTATGACTAAATCCAGCATTCCTACTAATAAAATCAAATGCTGTGCTTAATCATCTATTATTAGTACAGAGCAATGAACAATGTACGGTGATGATTAATCTGTTAACACTCCGAATACGATGCCTCCGAAAAACGAAAAACGGCAAGATTGCAATGTCATAACTTAGCCATTTCTCAATGAATTTCAAAAATTGTGGTACCTTTAGAATTCCTAGAGTTTGTAGATGATTTTGATTGCAAAAAGATTGAAAATACAGTCGTCTACTTTTTTAAAAAGCTAAAAGAGTTGTTACACGTTTTTTTGAAAAGTGTGTTTGTAGGGTTTTGTAAGTGGCGCAATATCTGTAATTTAGATTGCTGGGCACAAATGTTCACAATTAGTCAAAAAAACAGTCATGGTTCCTATATATGGATCCTGGAGGTAACGGAACGGTCCTCAAAAAATCAGGAACATCCGTAAAAGTGGTCAATCCATGAACCTGATCCTAGAGCTCTGCGGTTTTTTTGAGAACATTAGGAACTGTGATATAAAAAAATATTTGGGGTCGTGACATAAACATGTACCTGGGTGGCCATGGGACCGTCCTCCGGAAGATCCGAAACATCCGTAAAAGTGGACGATCCATGAAACTGATCCTGGAGCTCCGCATTTTTTTTTAAACACTTAGAACTGTGATATAAAAAAGGTTGTGAATCTAAACATGTATGGCCATGAGACTGGATGGCCATGAGACCATCCTCTGGAAGATCCGGAACATCTTTAAAAGTGGTAAATCCATAAAACTGATCCTAGAGCTCCGCAGTTTTTTTTTTTTTCAAAAATATGAAGAACTGTGATATAAGAAATAATTTGGGGTCGTGACATAACATGGACCAGGATGGCTATGAGACCATCCTCCGCGAGATCCGGAATATCCATAAGAGTTCTAATTCCATGAAAATGATTCTAGAGCTCCGTGTTTTTAATCGTCTTCTGAAATGTTTACATTTTTTCCCTTTACCAACACATTCGTGTGGGCTAGATCTCCACACTACCAGGTTGCATGAATTCAACTGTATTGCTAAATGTGCATGGATACACATACGCAGTAAAAGTTAGCTGGTTCAATTGAAGATTTTTGGCTAAGCTTCAACCATTTTGAAATACTCAGCTGATGCTGAACACTTTGTTTACAAAAAAAATTGAGGAATTTCATATAAACAAGATCATTGATTGGCTGATGTCCATAGCCATCCGGGCCATGTTTATGATACAACCCAAAATTCATTCTTATCTCAGTTCCTAATATCCTTGAAAAAAAAAAAAACTGCGAGCTCTAGGATCAGTTTTATGGATCTTCTGGAGGACAGTCCCAAGGCCATTCGGGTCATTGTTTATGTCACGACCCCAAATAATTTCTAAAATTACAGTTCTTGGATCACACACTCAGATTTTTTGCCGAGATTGGCTCCACCGAGCAGGCTCGGCATTTATTTTTACTGAGATCTCAGCTAAATTTATGTTTGTTAGCCGAAATCTCGGCCAAATTCCCATTTGTTAACTTAATATCGGCTAGTTTTTCACTGAAATCCAGCAAAATAGATTGCCGAGCTGCTCGGTGCTGCCCATCTCCGCAAAAAATCTAAGTGTGCAGGATCAGTTCCATAGATTGACCCCTTTTGTGGAGGTTTCGGATCTTCCGTAGGATGATTCGATGGCCATGGGCCCATGTTTATGTCACGACCCCAATTCCTAATGTTTCGAAAAAAAAAACGAAGCTTTAGGATTACGTTCGTGAATTGACTACTTTTACGGATGTTCCGGATCATTCGAGGACCCTATCGTTGTTCCCAGGATCCGTATATATAAACCATGACTGCATTCTAGTTAATTATGAACAGCTTACTCGTCTTTGTATGGAGGAAAATTAATTCATTTTCAGTGGAATTTGTTATAAACAAACTAAAGGTGCTCCTGTGGGCAATCCGTTTTCCCCATTTTTATGTGAATTGTTCATTTGTTGCCCAAATGTGGATGACATTTTTAGCATTGTCAAAAAGGAAGATTAAAATTAGGAGGTCAAAAGAAGCGTTCACAAGGACATCAAATTTACTCACGAAGAAAAGAAAAACTGCAAACTCCCCTTCTTAGATCTTCTCATCATCAGGAAGACGTCTTCGTTGAATTTCTAAATCTATAGGAAACCAACAAATACAAATATAGTAATACTAACCGGTGGAAACTAACGATTTTAAATTGGCTAACTACTTGACTAGCCTATTGATTCCAAGCAAATCGTTTAACGTACCCCATTCTAGTTGAAATGCTAGTACTAAATACTGTGTTTGTTTTGATTTTCTATGGAAATTTGACAGACAAAATGAGGGGTTCGTGGATTTTCCTATGTTTCGAGGGGTGCATCGATTAGCTTAGGACCGAAGATAGATGCTGAGCAAAAAAGTTGAGCACTATTCTAAAAACGCTAATTGTTCTAAGAACGTGGCGAAAATTAACACACTGGTGAAATATAATGCATCTGTACTCCTTTCGTCGACAAAAACTGCATGGAATCACCGCATTGCTAATACGGACAATATAATATTAAAATATTTTTTATGTAATTAAAGTTCATATGCGAATACCTACCTGAAGAGCATCGTTTGATTTTTTGTTTTAGTTACCTGAATTATCCCTGATTCACCAGAAAAATAAAAAAAAAATAAACATTCTTGAAAGTATAGAATTTTCGATCATCTGGAGACCTTTTGAATAATCCCGGATCTAGCTTGCATCTTTAAAGAATGCGTACGAGACGTCATTGATTTTTTTGATCAGACCAAGATCTTCAGAATAATACTTGATCTACTTGAAGGCATCATATTCGAGAGTCATCTCTTGCCATTTCAATCAGTTGGAGATCTTCAAACTAGCTAATTGTCACGAAGTCATATGGATACTTGAATTATCGCTGATTTAAGATATATGTGAGGGATTATCTTAGTGAATAACGTTGCCATTTAAAAAAATGGACAAAAATTGTCGATTTTTCATGGGTTTACCTTCACCCGCACTGATGAGACTACCCATGGAGCATTAATCATAGTAACCCATGAGTCAGCAGACAAAATTTGACAGCTCTATCAGTCGAACTCTAACCGTGATGGCAAAAACAGTGAAACAACTCCGTTCAATTTTGTGCGCGTTCAAAGAACAACACCCATACAGCTTTCCCCCGAGTAACGCGTTACCCACTGAGTTGCACCCACTGCTTTGTCTCGGTGGGTTTTCAACCAAGCGCTCTGATTTTCTGCGAGTGACTAGTTCTCCATTGACCCTACTCACATGCAAAAAATCAGATCGACTGGTTGAAACCCCGCCGATAAAAAGCGGTGGGTGCAACTCAGTGGGAAACGCGTTCTTCGGGGGATAGCTGTATATTAATTATATCTTTGTTCGTCCCAAGTGACGCCGTCTAGTGACTAAAATGCTTCACTTTGAAGTTAGTTTCCTAGCTAGTTTTAAATTGTATATTGTATAGAGTATTTGTTCCAATTACGCTCTCACGTTTTCACTATGCCGCACCACAAAAATACATATGGGTATGTCACAATAGCAGCACACCACAGTGTAAATCCCAAGCCAAAGTTCAAACACTTATCCCAAATCAAAATGAAGAACATATACCATGCACGTTGTTCCCTGAGTAATACTTCAATTTTTTTTATCTAGTTCGTTTATTTGGAAGGCTCAATCGCGCTGAGAGTAATACTTCAATGAATTGTAATTGAAATTGTAATTGTTCAGTGTATAGGCTGTGCCAACCGCTAGGTTGGCTTATCTAGGGATTAATCCCCTAGTCTATACACCTACTGGCCTTCCCGTTGCACTCGTCAGCTCGTGCGATACTCTAGACACACATGGGTGGTCGTATCCGGGTCCTCCCCTGGGTAGGCTCGTGTCCGTCCAGGTTCTGGTACATTAACTTATATCTATGATTGGTAATTATACTGTACAACTCACCTTTTGATTATAAATGTCGATAATGCTGAAACTATATGAATGTTAGTGATCATTATAAGGTGTGTGCTGCAATGGAGTAGTAATTGAAGGAAATGAGGTTCTCATTTGGCTTATAGGTAATTCTAAAATAGGTAAATCATGCAAGCACACACCTTTTACAATTCTTATCCTACTTACCAGTTCCGTCCAGTATAAATTGGCTGTTTCCAAATGGCCTCTCCTTTCTGACTGTTTACTCTCCTACGTTTTCTCGCTTTTTTTCCTTCATCCAATTGAAAATCTGGCCGTGTTCCCATTTGTTCTCAGGTAGGTAATATTGGTACATGAGGGGAAGAAAGAAATAGAACAAGTTAAGTGTGAGCCGCATGCGTTGGTTAGTCGTTTGGGTTATGGTGTTGTGTTCCCTATTTTATTTGCCTCTATTCAGCTCTCAGATCGCCCCCTCCTCCCAAACTATTGTGGATGAGAAAAAGAACCCATATTTGGTAACCTCTCGCGAGCTGCAATGCATAAGATATGAATAACAAACAAATCTAGAACGGTGCTTAAACATATAACGTTTTCTAAGACTGATCATGATTAATATAGTATGAATAATGAGAATTGTATGAAGAAAAGACGATAAGTTATTTCAAAATAGGCATCCTTACTCAGAAACTATACCCGACCTCAACAAACTGTACCGAAATCAGAACAGCTAAACTACTCGGTAAGATTTTGGCATTTCTATTTAATTGTATTGAGCTATCTCACAGATACCAGACGTCCAAGTTCGGTCAGAAACTTGTGTAAATTTAAGTGGAAACGTTGCCGTTACGTAGCGCTAGTATCTCCTGATTTCATCTATACATTTTTCACTGTCGGCCAATTTGGCGCTAGTATCGATAAATTATCTGCTGAAAATTGCCACTTAGTGCTACCAGCACTTAGTGTCTAGTGTAAGTTTTGCAACGCCAGCGCCATCATGTTGTCAAAGAGGGTTTATAAGTGAGGAAGTCGCCGTTAGTGGCGCTTAAGTCAAATAGGAATCTTTACACAAGTTTTTAGAGAAATTTTGGAGCCTCAACGTCTGTTCTCTGTGGCTATCTTATATCGAGCTCTTTTTCAATAATTGCAACATGTGAATAATTCAGAACAAGCTTAAAATTGTTCTAGAGCTAAATTGGGTTTGAAAGAAGGTCAAACTACAAACGAACAGCTCAGCTGCTCTGAACCCTATGACAATTATGCTTTCCCAATACATTCTCTCACTATAAACCTGTCATTTCTAGCCTATCTGAACTATTTAATAAATGGAAACCATAACATGGGTTACGCTCCTCCTAAGCGGGCCCTCCGCATCCTACCTCTGTCTTATCTCAAATGCCAATGGATTGAATGCATCAATATATACATTGGAAATGACGTTCAATCAAATAAACCCATACCCCACTCACAACCACATTAATCACAATGAAACATTGTGACAGAGCACGGACTTGAGGTTACTAGAGTATTAAATAATCTAGGTCCCATTTAGGATTAAATCTGAAAAATCCAAACTTGGCCAACGCCCACCACCATGCACGTTGTTCCCTGAGTAATACTTCAATGAAGAATGAAAAAGGTTTTCACGAAAATAGAAGGATCACTGTTGGGCACTTTCTGATATATTTTAATAGCATAATTCCCTTGCAAACCCAAATAAATCTATCTGCGTAAAAATATATAAAATAAGAATGATTTGCAGCAAAACCCGCCAGTATCGCACCCAGTGTCGAAACCCGCCAGTATCGTACCCAGTGCCTATACGTAAGCGTACTACAACGCGGCTCTCAAACAAAGGAGTAACAAGTGTGATACTATCACTGCTAGACTAGATCTTTGGTTCTCGCATGCAGTGGTTTATCAGAGAGGGGACGCTTGATTGCCTGCCCATGGCGCCATTCTATCGCGGCATGAGCCAGCAACGCCGGCCATAAACCTATCGTCTCCAACACTCCACTATAAAGCATGAAGCCTGCCCACCAAGAGCAAGGTGCAAAAACTAATCAAGGGGAGGGATAACGGGACTTATTACGGATGTCACTTCACGGTGAAAACTTGTCACTTGTTGTCACGGTGAAGTGATTCCCATTTGATTTGTACGGCAATCACGGCTCTTATTACCGATGTCACTTCACGGTGAAGTGACAACTTATCACTCACGGTGAAGTGTTTCCCATTTGATTTACACGGCAATCACTTCACCGTGAGTGACAACTGGTCACTTCACTTCGTTTTCACCGTGAAGTGACACCCGTAATAAGGCCCTATGAGTATCACTTTCTTATCACCGTGTAGTGACACCCATAATAAGGCCCAACATTTGTATTGTGAAATTTCTTCAGTAAAAATGTGCATTTCAGGTGAACTCTGCACATCTAACAAATTCTCACGGCATAGGAATTTTAAGAAAAAAAAAAAAAAAATCAAAACTTCAGAGTTAGGAAAATGATCAAGACGGGTTCATTTTTCGTAGGTAAATAAGTAGTATCAAAGTAGATGCAAATTGATAGTCAATAGCGTTGTTGACGAAAATCCATATGGGACTGATTTGCGATTTACTCAGTGTGGATAGTTTTTCCCACGTTTAATCAAAGCCTTAGTCATATTAATTGTAAACAAGATAAGGTGCTCAACATTTTGAGTTTGAGCCTGAGCATTTAATGTGACCTATAAACGATATGATTTGTTAACGATTTTTTGATTTAGAAATGAAATCATTCGATAGACAACAATTTAGTTTTCCCACTCATTTTTATCCTGAAAACTATACGAATCAATTCTATCCACGTAGACGTTCACCTGTTCCGCCTCAGTCAGCATCTTCTTGCTATCGAGCAGCTTCAAAGTTTTCATCTCTGCAAGTCTCAAATACCCATACGCGATCATACCTCGGTCTTCGGGGTCCATCTTTGGAACCGGATGGTAGTTGGTTCGTTGTCCGAAGGGAAATGTTTTCCGTTTCCAGTAAGGCGGATCCAACGGTTCTCCATAGGTTTCGATCACCGTTCCAGTACGGATTTGGCTTTGGCTTTCTTCTTGCACCAGTCGGCTAAAGTTAACGCACCGTTCGCCGCCTCGCAACACTTGAGCGGTGGTGAAACTCACCTCCCGCTCTAGCTCCGGTGGGATCCGGAAGCGGTACCCACTAGGGACGGGACTGTTCAGCTCGAGAGTGGGCCATTTGACAGGACTTCCAAGCAGTCCTACGTAGCGACCACCGAGGGTCCAAATGCGAATCGATCTATCGCTGCTGGATCTGAAATTAAAAAGGTTTGCTTTTCAAAAGTCAAAGAAGAGAATGTAGGTCACAAGAATTGGGTTCTCTAAGGGTATTAAGGTAAATGCATATTCGTAATATGCATTAACACTGGAATTACGGAGAGCTAAATACTATCGCGGAATACCAGGTTCACGAATCACTCGGTCCTAAAAGTTCAACCAGCTGGATCTCGGTGGTTTCGCAACCAATTTTAAAAATTCATTCACCAATGTCTTACCCTTAGTGGCCGGTGGTGTAATGGTAAGCGTGATCAACTCTCACCCCAGCAGGCCTGGGTTCAATCCCAGTCAGCACCGTCGGGGTGTTCTGAGGCATAACATATCTGATCACACCTTCCTTCCAAAGGGAAGTAAAGCCGTTGGTCCCCGGTTCATGAATTGATGAGTCGATAGGTAGGGTCCAGGTGTGGGAGCTGCCTTCCTGGCGTTGGTAGCATTGGTACTCTGTACGAAAAACTAAACCGACGGAAAACAAATCAAGAAAAAAAAAGACTAAAAAGTTCGTTGCTCGACGAAACTTACGTTTGATTGAGCTATATTTCGCGTCTGTTATGACTCAAATTTATGTCAAAATTGACCTAAATTTACATGAAAAATGTGTACGGTCGTGTCTTTAGTACAACTTCTTGCGTTTTGAAACTTAAAGTACCAAAAAACCATGCTTATTTTTTCAGAAAGACATTGATTTTGTCTAAAACTTTGTATCAGACGTCATTTCGATCAGAAATGCTGAATTTTTCCGGAAAATTTCATGGACGCCATTTTGAAAATATGTTGTGATCCAAAATGGACGAATTTTAGCAAAAATGTGAAGCATTTCTCATAACAACAAATAACGCAAAAGTTCATACAAATCGTTTAGATTAAAGTCACTCACGATAGAAGTAGCTCCGAATCAGCCAGGTAAACCAAGTCGGTCACACAAGCTCGATGTGCTTGGTAGGAATTCAGCAGCCAAGGCTTAGGTTGATTGGCCACCGACCGTTTGGCTCGACCCGGCACTACGTCATCCAGTAGAAACGGAAACTTCATCCTCAAAGCAGGACGATTCACTTTGGGTCGACGAGCTTCTGGAACGCTGAAAAGGAAAATGTATGCATTTTTCGATCATCCGACATTGTACTTCCTTACCAATAGTCCTCAATTAACCAAACTTTAACGTAACCCAAGCGGGACCCAGTGAACAGGAATCGATTTTCCGGATCAGTCGTCATGGCAATAACCCGATCACCAGCCTTGTGCACTGCACTGAATGACCCAAGGTACTCGCCGTACAGATCGTGCGAATAAACCTGCACCGACCCGGTGTCCAGCGATGCGATCAGAGTGCCATATTCAGGATGCCGTGGTCGTGCTTCCAGGAACAGTAATTTATAAATGGTCAGCTGTCGGAGCAGCTCCGCCGCCGTGGGCAGTACGATCCTGGTCAGCCGCCGTTGAGGTTGAAATATCGACATCCTCGTTCGTCTACGTATTGCCACAGGCTTCCTCTCCAAATCAATGGGGATCTTCTGCCTCGGTCTGGCTGCATCGTACCTTCGGTATGCTTCTCCAGTGTCAATCCTCCAAAAAATGAGCTCTCCCGAGTAGCTGCAGGTGGCTATCGTTTTGGGCTTTGTGTGATTTATCGCTGCACATATAATATCACCAAAGTGAAGTTTCTTCCACGGATTTCCTCGGAGGAATTCCATTTCGGATGATCCTACTGGAAACTCGACTATCACGTGGTTCCATCCCATGGCCAGGATACCTCTAGGTTCCCAAAATATAGCCGTTACTTCACAATTCCTTTCGATACTCAAGGAACTCATCAGTGAACCGCTGTTAAAATGCCATATCTTCAAAATGCCAATGCGATCACCAGTAATCAGCAGCTGAAGCTTCGGATCGAAACAGGCAGCTGTAATCTGGACCTTCTCTACTATACCATGGATTTCTTCTGTATGAGCGTCGGCAATTACCGTTAACCTTCGATTGTTGGTATAGTCCCAAACTATAATGAAACTATCCAAGCCACAACTCACAACCATCTTAAACAGTGGGTTGTACAACAAAATAGAAATCGGTAGAGTATGACTTTTTCCATCGGTAACCTCAACCTTAATCTTCGGACAACAGCTAACAGCCAATACTTTATTAGCACCCACCAACAGCTCACGATCCCGGTCGTTGTAGTAAGCGCAAGCCTGAAGAGTCCTGTGCAAGTTTGTCGAGAAAGCACTGTACTTCTGAAACAAAGCTTTATTCCGCACGTCCCAAACTATCACGATCTTTAGGCAATCCATACTGTACAGCTTTTCAGATCCATCCTGTAGAAAGAGGAAAACTACTCTGGCTCTGTGCCCCGCCAAAGTCGCCGTTGGTTCGCCTGGGTGCTGACAATCCCATAACCTTAGTTTTCCATCCGGACCACCGGTCGCCAGAAAGTCTTTCTCATGATTGAACGCAAAACACAATACACCCTTTGGAGCCACGAACTCCGTCTTCCTGTCCAGTTTTTCAGCATCTTGAATCACCAATGATGTTTGCAACGTGCTGTCGTCTAAAGGATCATTTTCCGAACATACCACGATGCTATTGGTCGATTCAACAAACTGCACTTGCCGTACAATGTCCGGAAGTAGCCGACCATAGTCTGTACACGTCATTTGTCGACATGATCCTTCGATCAGTTCCAGGAACGTCATTCTTATAACATCGGTAGCCGGATCGAACTTATCTTTAAACTGCAGCACCCGAACGAATCCGACGTAGTCACCGAGCACCATTATGCTTCCAGTAGTGGGGGAAAAATGATAGTACAACTTGTTGATTGCATTGGGAATCCGATTGACAATCATTTTAAGGGTGAACCCAGTTGCAAAAATATCGTAGAAGCGAAGTTCACACTCCAAACATGTAACGCAAAAGTAGTGCTGGTCCGGAAGGACTGCTGTATCCAGGATCCTTGTTATGGTGCGCTTGAGATCGACTGTGAAAATTTCCATGGTTGAAAAACTTGTAAAACATAGAACAATTTCGGAGCATACCGCTGCAGGCGTTCCCAATTTTGGTGTGCTTCCAATCGCGATTCCAAAAATTGATCTCACCTTCGCGGCTTGAAGTGATCCAGTACCCTTTGTCCCAGTTGACAGGTTCGTCCTACGATTGGAGGGCACATAATCGAAAAATCTTTTTACGAAACAACTCACCCAACCCTACATAGGTAAACAATGGACTATATTCGATTTTCGTCACTGGATAGGTTTGCCCCGGAAGTTTCCGTTCCGTGTCGCACGATATGGGTAGATCCAATGACTCCTGCACCACCATCGTCGCCATCGGGTCATCGTTCTGTAGTCCCAGAATCAAGTAGCTTAGCAGTTCATCCCATTGGCAGTACTCGTCCAGGTTGGTGTTCATTCTCATAAATAGCGTTTCAAACTGTGCATCATTGAGCTGCACTCCGGTGAGACGGTACAGTTCCTCGCGTAGCTCATGAGGAAGTATCTGATCCCGTCTGGAGAAAAAAAGCTTATACAATTCCTCAATGTCATCGTGCGAGAGATATCGATGCAGTAGTTGGGCATCAAATGTGGGTGCGCCAACGGCTGGCACTGTTAATGGCCCATGAACTTGATCGGGATCTTGATTGTGTTCATTCATTGCGGGGGATTTGAGTGGGTATTCACTACGTCAGACTGATATTATTTATTTCTTTTAGAAGCAGGTTACTGCGATTTTAGTGACGGCCATAGTTTACTATGAAAAAGTGAAAGTTTCATGCAGGACAGGAGGTTTTAACTCTGCACACTGTACCGAAACCAAGGGGCATTCAACTCTGCACACATTAATTCGTACCGAGTGATTGAGTTGTGCCGAAAGCTGTGCCAAGCGTTGTGACGAACGTGCCTATCAAGGACAATCAGAGTATGCCTATCATAGTTTCAATATTCCATGAGTTTGGCAACCCGAAAGTTTTGACTTTTATTATTGTCTTTACAATCTCAATTTCTCTGATGGATCATGGCAAGCATTCACGTTGATTCTCATTAGAGTGTTAGCGGGTCTGCAGGTAGAAGAGGAACTGGAAACCATCATGCAAATTCAACTCGTCCACAATATTCTGGGAGATATTCTAGCTCGATGTCTTTTTGAATCCTTGATGCCTTGCAGGTGCACAGAAACAAAGGATAAATCCGATCAATGATGAAAGAAATCCCTCCTCGACTAATGTAAGCCCATAACTCGAACGGGCGATAGTTCAATCTCATGCCAGGAGCAATACCATCGAACCAGTTTTAAATCATCTGATAGACTCAGAAGTGCATGTCCCCAAAGCTATAATCCAAGCCTATCGTATCGCCTACCTTTCAAGCCTACCAAACTACGATCTGATTAAGTTGTGTGGTACCTTCCCACCACCGATGAAAACTATCAAACATCTCCCTCTGAAGATCTATCATGCTTTAGAAATAGGATTCTCGTCCACCACAGACTTCAGCGGAAGCGCTTTATCCGGCGCCTGTACCCAAGTAACCACCAAGCCCACTAACTAAACGATAATCGTCCTTTTTGCGATATAAGGTAAATAAAGGGTTTCCGAACTTTTTGCAAGAAGGGCGATTAGCGAGCATGTTGGTTACTTGAGTAGGTCTGAATAGAACTAGAGAAGTTTCCACCCAATCCACTCAGCTCCTCATAGATGACAAACGTGGGCGATTCACGAGTCAAGAGGTAAGAGCAGTACTTATAAATCTTTCAAAAAATTATGGACATCCCCACAAAGTCCTGTTATCCCATCGAAGTCCATACTGGGAAGAACTTCCGAGGAAAAAGGCAGGAGAAAATGTGTAAATGTGTTTGGAGCGAGGGTGACACGCTTGGCATAGATGACCGACCCGCAGTGACTCACGAAGAGCTACTGATTCCGATCCATAGCATAGCGGTGCAGCTTCTTCCTCCTTTGATGGTTGCTTATCAAGAGCCACATGTGAAAAGGACATACAAGCTTTTTGTAAACAAACCTTTGTAGGCCCTTTTTTCGCCAACCGAGGGTCGCTTAAGCAAACCAGCAATTTCATCGGGAAGGGGAAAGTTTCCCCTACCCGGTGATGTTAAAGGTTTGCGTTGGTGTCATATGGGTGGCGAGAAAAGGGGATAAGAAGGTTTGTTTACAAACAACTTGTATGCCCTTTTCACATGTTGTTCTTGTTATGTGGGCTTTGCAGCTCGCTGCTTGCAGGCAGTCTTTCGTTGTTACTGGAGAACAATTTTCAACGCCACACTGCTGCTACTAATTTCAACGACCGAACACCACTACACAGTGGTGTGGTCGTTGGGAGCGTGTGGTTCTGAGTATGGCGATGATTGTGCAAAATATTACGCAATTTCATCCTCCCTATTTGCACGCGCCCGAGGATCGGAGGCGAATGCCACTTCGACTTGTTTCGGCTCCTTACTACTCTCTGACGACTGTGCTGGGGAAGCAGCATATGCATGTAGGTAATTAGTGGATTTGTTAGTTAATTCGACGCTTTTGGACAATGCTGGACATTTACCAGTTTTTCAATAGTTTCTTATTGAAAATCAACATTCGGAAACATTGTTATCGATGCGTAGCCATATTTCTGATCGATTGGTGATAAAATTATTGAAATTGGACCAGGGGCAGCTGAGTTATTAACGTTCAAAATCTTTCTTAATTTGTTACATGTTCCATTTTCGGTTTTCACAAAGTGTACCCCCATATAGAAATCAAAGACGTAGTCCTACGTCAAAAACGTGATTCGTCATGAATTTTGGTGAACTTTCTGATACTGAATGTGAGTATTCATGAAGCTATAGATGCTCGATGCTTCCGAATATATCATTAAAGGCAATCGTCTCTAGAGTTAACCCGTTTTAGCCGCCTTGACTGCCGTATTGACAAGACGCTCTGGACCGGTCATGGTGTAGATGAACTTGACTTAAGTGAGGCCCGAATAGAAGCTGTTGTAGATGAAAACACGATCCGCTGGGATTTTTACTGTGATTCGTAAAGAAGGACTTAGTTTTGCTAGGTTTGAAGCGATTCATGATTCAGGCAATACTTACATAATTATTTGAACGATCTTCGACTCCCGGTGGGAACCCGTTTGTTGTTATAAAATTCTTGATCGAATCCTTGTATCACCAGTTTTATGTATGACACTCTCTCACTAGCTTCATTTCGGAGTAAACAAAGTATTGAACCTTAGCAACGATTGGCAAAACATCAACACTCAACAGTGATGCCGTTTTATATTATATTGTCTGTGTCCTACTTGTCAAAGTGTGCCTTAATGTGCCGAACAGTGCATCATGCTGTGTTTCGGAAAAGTGTGTAGAGATGATTGCCCCTTAACCGAAACACAGCATGACACACTGTTTGGTACTATAGGGCACACTTTGACAAGTAGTACACAAACAATATAATATAAAACGGCATTATTGTTGACTGTCGACGTTTTACCAATAATTTCTAAAGTTGACTAAATACGTTGTAAAACAACGATTCAACCACGAATTTAAGAAATACAAACCGGTTTCGATGATCCCTCGAAGATTTCCCCCGAAAAGGCCTAGGTTCAATCCAAGGGGCAAAACAGCTTTACGCTGAGTTGCTTTGTTAACTACTAGGCTTACTCTGTTGGCTCCCTTCACATATTAGACGTCATCGTTGTGTGTTAACACAATATAATCATAGAGGTTACTCTAAGACTAGTAGGTCCCGAAGAAACGTGCCCAACTTTTTGGCTCAGCTCTGGTACTATCTTCGGTCCCAAGCTAATCGATTCACCCTCGAAACATAGGAAAATCCAATAACCCCTCATTTTCTCTGTCAAACTTTCATAGCGAATCAAAACAAACATTGAGTAGTACTAGAATTTTGACTAGAATAGGGTACGTTAATCGATTTGCTTGGGACCAATAGGCTAGTCATGTAATGAGCCAATTAAAAATTGATAGTTTCGTATTGATTGTTGATATAATTGTTCAGATCGGTTATTGGAACGATTTAAATTCCATGAATTGTTCAGAAAACGGCTCGCACGATGCTGGGAAAGCTTTCAAATGGTTCTGGTGAAAAATAAGTTCGGGCATTATCCCAAGAAGGTTTCCGCTGTTCTGATCCAGGGTCTAGAAGCAGGAGAAGTACTGAAAGTACCGCTAGTGTTACCATCAAGAGATGAGTCTCGGGATGAGAAGGATCCCAAGTAACAATTTTGGTTTTTTAAGGGTTCTGAAGACCCTGATTTAGACTTGTAGCATGCTTTAGAACCTCGAAACAAATTTGCAATATTACTTGGGATGGGACCTCAACGTCATCTAGAAGATATCATGGAACCGGTAGAACACGGCCGAGATCCAAATGGATCGTTCTACAATAGTTGGAAGAGGGTTTCTAGAGCACGGAGGATGGCTGGCAAAGGACTGGGATAATGCGTACCACCGGTAATTCGCGTACTTAAAGGTTATAAAATAGACCCGTCACGCAAGTGAAAGTGGTCCTTAGCCTCTTGCCCAGTAACTCCTATCCCTTCCTCTCCACGACGCCGGCTGGAAGCCTTAGGGAAGATCAGGTAACCAACCCCGGTGGAAACTTTGGTCGTATGCTGACAGGGAAGGGGGAGCTGCATCCTTTTCGGAGGATGTGGCTTACAAAACCCGACCGTCTGATCTCCATGTTTGCGGCTGAATACGAAATGCTTCTCCCCGAAAGCTATACCCTAGATGGCAGTCCCATCACGGCGGATAGGAGACCTTAGGCCAACCACCTGCTGTCTCCAAAACCTTCTAATTGTTACAGAAACCCATAATGAAAGATTACGAACTGATTTGATGGCAACGACTTTTAGCGCTCAACAACGGACAAGAATTGGAACATGGAATGTACTGACGCTAGCCCAACAGGGTAAACTGGCACAACTCGCCAGTGAGGCCCGCCGTATGAAGCTAGAAATCCTGGGACTTAGTGAAGTCCACTGGCCGAACTTTGGAGAACACAAGTTGTCTTCGGGACGGGCACTTTTATGTTCTGGTATGCGAGGTGAAAACGCTCCGCAACATCGTGGAGTTGGCTTTCTGCTTAGCGCCCAAGCATAGGCTGCGCTCATCAAGTGGAAACCTATCAATGAGAGAATAATCGTTGCCAGATTCAGAACACGGGTCCGAAACCTTACCATAACCCAACGTTATGCGCCAACCGATGCTGCCAAATTGCAGGACAAAGAGAACTTTTACAGTCTACTGAATGCTGTCGTGGATAAGACTCCAAGAGGTGATATCAAGATCTAAACAGGCGACTTCAATGCGAATATCGGCTCCGACAACTCGGACTATGAGAGCATTATGGGACGCCATGGTCTCGGAGATATGAGCGAGAACGGCGAGCTGCTTGAAGAGTTTTGTGGCAACAACGACATGGTGATCGTGGGTTCGCTCTTCCCCCATCGCCCAGTGCATAAAGTCACATGGGTCTCCCGTGATGGATATACAGAGAACCAAATCGACCACATCTGCATCAGCCGAAAATGGAGACGGAGCCTTCTTGATGCTCGGAATAAACGCAGCGCTAACAACGCGTCTGACCATCATCTCCTGGTCGGTGAGATTCGCCTACGCATTGCGCGGATTCAACGGCGGGAGGAGAGACTCGGGCGGCGATTCAACGCACGCTGACTGGAAGACCCAGCAGTGAAGAGATCGTTCGCAGCTAATATTCCGGAAGGTGGCAGCGTAGAAGAACAGTGGACGAGCATCAAGAATGCTTTTATTGAAACAAGCGAGAACAACCTGGTTGAGTTGCGCACTCAGAGGAAGGAGTGGATCACCGATGAAACCTGGAGGAAGATCGAAGAGCGGAGAGAAGCATAAGCCGCGATAGAGCGAGCAGGGACCCGAGGAGCCAAGAACGAGGTTCGTCAGCGGTATTCGGCTCTAGAGAAGGAAGTCAAGCGCTCTTGCAGACGGGACAAGCGAGCGTGAGTGGACTCCTGGGCCGCAGCAACTGGCCTCCTCTATGATGTTTCACGACGCCTGAGCGGGGCAAGGATGAACCCAAGGATGTCTGTGAAAGACGTGACTGGACAGTTGCTCACCGACCCCACTGACCAGTTAAAACGTTGGTTTGAGCACTTTGAACAACTTCTCGAAGTTTCAACGGTCAACCAACCATCAACATCTCGGCATGATCCACCAATGGTGAGGCGCTTTACTCGCGTCAACACTGAAGCTCCATCATTGCAGAAGATAGAAGCAGCCATGCTAAGTATGAAGTCCAACAAAGATGCTCAAAGCTGACCCCATGCTATCGTCACAAATGTTGCATCAACTATTCGTCAATATCTGGGACACCGCGACTTTTCCGGCCGACTGGATGCAGGGCGTCTTAGTAAAAGTCCCCAAGAAGGGGGATCCAACTGTATGCGACAACTGGCGAGGCGTCATGTTACTGTGTATTGTTCTCAAAGTTCTGTGTAAACTTATCCTCAATCGGATACAGGAGATAATCGACGCGACTCTCCGACGACAGCAGGCAGGATTCCGTGCTGGAAGACCATGTGTGGACCATATTGTCACGCTCCGCATCATCTTGGAGCAGGTCAATGAGTTCCCTGTACTTGGTATTCATTGACTACGAAAAAGCTTTCGACCGACTAAACCACGAAAACTTGTGGGGCGCTCTGAGACGCAAGGGAGTCCCTGATAAGATCGTCAACCTCATCGAAGTGCAGTACGAGGCTTTCTCATGCAGAGTGTTGCACAACGGAGCTTTGTCTGACCCGATTCGGGTAATCGCGGGTGTGAGGCAACGATGTATATTATCACCGCTACTGTTCCTCATCGTAATCGACGAGATCATGGTTGGAGCCGTTGACCATGTACCGAACCGTGGGCTGCTGTGGCAGCCTATTACCATGGAGCAACGACTTCGATTTGGCAGATGATGTTGCGTTATTAGCACAACGGCGCTCTGACATGCAGCGTAAGCTCGACGACCTTGTGGAACGCTCCTCTGAAACAGGTCTAACCATCAACGTCAACAAGACCAAATTGTTGGATGTCAATACGGAAAACCGTTCCAGTTTCACAGTAGCTGGGCAGGCAGTGGAGAAAGTCGAAAGCTTCCAATATCTTGGCAGCCAAATAGCGTCGGACGGCGACACCAAGAGCGACATAGGTGCACGGATTAAGAAGGCGAGGGCTGCTTTTGCCAGTTTGCGAAATGTATGGAGAGCGAATCAGCACCAAAATCCGAATTTTTAACTCGAACGTGAAGTCTGTGCTGTTATATGCCAGTTAAACATGGTGTGTATCAGCGGAGAACACTCAGAAGCTGCAGGTGTTTATCAACCGATGCCTGCGGTACATAATTCGTGCCTGGTGGCCCCACAATTGGATCTCAAATTCCAAGCTTCATCGTTTGTGCCATCAGAAGCCGATAGAGACAGAAATTCGTGAACGGAAGTGGAGGTGGGCCGATCACACACTACGACGGAGCGGAAACGAAATCTGCAGCAAGCACTGGACTGGATTCCAGCAGGACATCGCAGCAGAGGCAGACCCAGAGGCTCGTGGCGGTGCAGCCTAAACAGGGAAATTTGACTTGGGCCCAGGTCTAGGCCAAAGCTAGTAATAGCCCAGGATGGAAATATTTCACAAAGGCCCTTTGCATCCCTGGAGGTGCGCAAGATCGTTAAGTAAGTAAGGAGATTAAAAGTCTTCAACTTTCGGACGGGATGGACTATCGGAGTCTCGTTGGAGAGTTTCTCTACATTGCCATTTATTCTAGGCCGGATGTAGCAGCTAGCGTAGCGATATTGAGTCGTAAAGTGAGTGAGCCTACGGAGGCGGATTGGGTAGTGGCAAAACGTTTTGTTCGCTATTTGAAGGCAACGAAAAAGTGGAGATTGAAGTACACCGACGCGGGTGGAAAGCTGACCGTATATTCGGATGCCGATTGGGCTGGTGACGTTGGTACAAGAAGATCTACAACAGGGTTTGTCTTTTACTAAGCCGGAGGAGCAGTATCGCGGGTTAGTTGAAGGCAAAATTGCGTCACACTTTCTTCGATGGAATCCGAATATGTGGCGCTGAGTGATGCTAGTCAGGAACTGATTTCGCTTTAGAGCTTGCTGAAGGACATGGGTGAACAGCTGAGCGATCCTGTCAAAGTGATGGAGGATAACCAAAGCTGTATCCAGTTCGTAACTTCAGAACGCAAGAGTCGTCGGTCCATGGATATTCAGGTGCGGGAACATTTCGTGAAGCAACTGTGTGATGACGGATGCATCGAGTTGCAGTACTGACCAACTGAAGACATGGTGGCCGATGTGCTCACTAAACTGGTGGGTTCAGTTAGACAAGTGAAGTTTGCACGTTATCGTCGTAGGATGGCAGTGTTCGTCGAGGAGGGGTGTTGGTACAACAATGACAATGTCACCTTTCACCACACACCTTGAAACAAAGAGCTACCCTGTAGAGACAGTGTTAGCGACCAAGAAGGTAGCAGAGCGAGAGCGTAGCGTCATTTATACAAGGTCTGGTCCAAAGGGCTTATTGGTGTAAGTGAAATGTGCAAATGTTCAGTGTTGTTCGTATTTCATTGCAATGTTTATCTTTTAACACGAAACAGCTGTTGCAGCGACATAATACTATCTGTTTGCACCCGCATAAATGCGAACCATTAGTTGAGCTTACCAAAATGGTTAAACATTATTTATAATCCCTGCTAAACTTTAACTGAAATGGTTTTGTAACTATACATGAACGTTTCTGTGATAAAGTTTTAACCTTATATATTAAGGTTTTTTTGAAGTTGTTACCCAACGGTAACTTAATTTAGGTTTGCATATGGCATGGTGTTGTAGGACGACCAAATTGTAGATAGCCAACGGTCAATTTGAATAAACTGCAGTCGGCCCAAACACAGTTTGCGTTTACTGGTGGGGAATATTAGCAACGTAGTGAAGCTGGTGTCGATCGTGGGCGGAACTGGAGCGAGGGGAAAAAACGGAGAATGGATTGAACGAGAGGATTGGTGGGTGGAAGGATGATTGGATTGATTCTATGTGCCAACCTGATTGCTAACAGAAGTTGAAACCACGATTCGGGAATTTGGAAGTGATTGTCGAGAGTGATCCGTTCGTTTTTTTCGGATGAGATAAGCCGTTGGTGACAGTGCGAGATAGTGAAAGCTCGTTGGTGAACCGGAGCAGACTCGTACCCGTGGAACGACCGGTCCAGGTCACCGGTTTGCCCAACCGGGTACTCGTAGCCCAGCGAAGTCGTTGGCATACGGCCGAGGGTCGAGTACGTCGCTTCTAGAGAACCGTGTCCGGTTCCCGGCAGTTGGACAATCCGTCGCTTCTGGCCGGCAATACCACGTGGAGTAGGGTTCGCCCAGCGACGTCGTTGGCACACGTAAGGTATTGACGCGAACGAACGCCTGCACGGCCATCGGCATGTGGACAAACCGTCCCGGCCGGCTGGAAACCTCATATTACCGTCAAACCATCGGTGCCTGATTGGTATCCTCCGTCGACGTCGTGAGCACACGACTGAGGATCCGAACAAGCCGAGACGAATCTGCCGTACGGGTCACTGCTGCCGACCACCCAGCCCAGCGCTACGAAATCCGCCTACCGAACCGTTCTCGTCCACCGTGACTTTAGACCAGCAGCTAAGGGCTTTGACTGTTCCCCGTCTGGAATGGCAGAGCATTTCCCGGGACCAAAACAGTTTTAAAGTGAACCTTACAAATAATGGGTTGTTAAGAACCATTATCAATCAAAATTTATGTTTTCTCCATACATTTTTGGGAAAGAAATTATATTAGAACCATTATATTTATAATTAGAGACTTTTAATGGTAATGGTTATGGGAGTCGCTAAGGTTGGTAAGGATGGTTTTGTAACATCCATCAACTTTATGTGGAATATATCGCGAATTGGTTGCCTGTAAATTACTGATTTACATTCCACGTAAAGTTGACCGATAATACAAAACCATTAATGGACGTTAGTGGCTACCATAACCATTACCATTGGCTCTCAAACCATAAGTAAAAAGTTTCTAATATAGTTCTCTTTCCAAGGGGTAATCAACTCTGCACACTGTGCCGAAACACAGCATGGTACACTTTTCGGCACGTTAAGGAACAAGACAAGTGTGTCGCGAACAATATTATATAAAACGCCAACACTGTTGAGCGATGAAGTTTTTCTAATCGCTTTACCCGTTGCGAAGGTTTGTTTTTTTCCCATGTGAAAAATAAATATCCGTCAGTGCAGGTCAATACTAGAGATCGACTATCAGATCCGGATTCGTTCAAAAAGATCCGGATTAGTATGGAGAGTGAATAATCTACAGCTAATGTTTTAAAGGAATCGGATCATCGGCCTTTCGCCCTGTTTTCAGTTCTGACAAACTCTACTTTTAAGCGCATGTTTGGAAACAGTTAAAGCTAGAATATGAAAGTTATGACTGCAGTTCCTGAAAAATCTAACGAGGAGAATTGATAGGTAAAATTGCTGAGGATATGTGACGTATGGCGTTAGCGTTAGCGTTAGCGTTAGCGTTAGCGTTAGCGTTAGCGTTTTATGATATACTTCGTAGATTGGATACTAGCGACACTCACGTCTCTTCTGAAATTCTCAGTTAGACTACTTTCAGGAATAATGCTGGGGAGTAAACATTGGTTCCAATCTAAACAAGACTAACAGAAGCATGACTGTCGCTATTCTCGGTCACGCCCATCTTCACCATAACTAGGGATAGAATCGGCTATCGAAAGAACATATTCATTTTGTTTAATGATCATGAATTTTAAGAGTCATGACCGAGAGTTTGGGATTAAACCCATGATTTTCTGCTCAGTAAGCAAAAACGATCCCTCCAGGGTCATCGAGCATCTCAGAACCATAACGCTTCGCGACAATACAGGACTACGTTTTCGCTTGATATGCAAATAGTTTCCGAGGTTAATGTTCAATATCAAACATACAAATGATGGTGGCGATTCATTGTGCTGTGGAAGAGCTTGGGGTAAAATTCATGATTTATTGGTAGTACCACCATCTATGGAGCACATAGTCAATTCCCTTGCATCCTTGGAGGCCGTACTAATAGCCCACAAATCTTGAAATAAGTGGCATCGTCATTCGCGTTTTTTACCGGAGCCGAATGATGATTTTTCTACTTCTGCCTTTTCTGAGATGACTCAAAAATCAGAATCGATGCTTGTGATGATGCTCGCGTGGTGCTACTTGAACTCGTTATCCTTGCTGTAATTTCTGCAGTGATCTAATTTGTCGTTCCTTCATGAAACACGCCCAAGTAACATTGCATGTTTTATTGAGGTTTCAAAGCATGCTATAAGTCTAAATAATGGTGTCCAGAACCCTCATAAAACCAAATTTTTTACTTGGGACTCGTTTGGCATCATTGAACCAAGAGAAAGGAATGACTCACGCGTGTTATTTTATGATCATTTTACTTTCAACAGGACATGCACTCGTATTTGATATGTACTCAAATAGGTCGTTTAACATTAGAATTCCGAGGCTTTACTACGGGTGTCACTACACGGTGGTAAGGAAGTGATACTCAGCATAAGAGCCGTGATTGCTGTACAAATCAAATGGGACTCACTTCACATGACGACAAGTGACAAGTTTTCACCGTGAAGTGACATCCGTAATAAGCCCCCCAGAGTGATTTGAGATTTGGGCATAATTGCCTTTGGTAAAAAATACGTCAATCGCCATTTTTTGGGAATAAAAGCTCAATCTCCTAAACAAACTATACCAAATGATAGTGAAATCATTCCTCTGAGTAATAGTGTTATTAGTTTTCGAGATTGCGCCTTTATTCACGATACATCGGCGATTGACGTGTTTGTTTACAAATGAAATTACGCCCAAATCTCAAATTTGTGATCACAGCTTTTATCTTCGATGGAGGCGAACCAGCCCAAGGCTGAAAGCCTCCTTAATAAAGCTAAATAATAATAATTTTATCTTCGTTTTTCAATGAACCGTCCATGAGAGCTTGAAATTGTAAACAAACGATCTCAAAAGTCATAACTTCAGGGTTGCCAAACTCATGAGATACTGAGATTGACACCTTGAGGTCCACACTTCGGCACGGTCGGCACAACGCTTTGCACAGCTTTTGGCATAGATAAAGTATTCGGTACAGATTGAGATTTGCAGAGTTGAACAGCCCTTGTCTCTTTCCAAAAATGTGTGGAAAACATTGAATTTTTTTGGAAATAATAAGCCACTGGACAGCAGTGCTAAAATCTCAGTCATTGAGCCTCCTTTCAAGAAAATACTTGCGTGAGAATGTGGAAAACAAAACTCACGCTTGAGATAATAATCACGCACTCGCACTGAATATTCATCGATCATAAAATCGCTGATTGTGACTAACTCAATGTGAAATTGACAGGTGTTCTATGTCATTATACCATCTAATGTTTTCATAATTCCCAAAAACCTTTTTGAAAAAGATGAAGCTGTCATCAAATAAACCATTGAGTAATGCTTGAAACTTTTCAATTCCAATCTTATAAGCGTTGTAATTCATGCCGTAGGAATTTTCCATCAACCGCGAAGTATAAGAACGGCCAAAAAAGACCCGCGCAGTGAAAAACTCAGCTGTAAGCTGAGTGTGTTTGCTTGCGGGAGAAAGTTGGTTCAATGAATACAAGAGACTCCTGGCCCACTTCCCGTGTGGTAGTGAGGATGCAAAAGGAACTGGCTGAAACAAGACTCGGAAGCTGTGCTCCCGGAGAACCGGGCTCCAAGCAAAAATCCTTCTGATTGTGGGTCTTTTGTTTCTCCCATAATAATAGTTGTGATAGTTTATGGCTTTAATGCAGAGAAAACGTGTTCGGTTGGTTGTAATGCTGATGCTGGTGCCTCTGCAGGAGTTTAGGTTATGGAATGTTCTTTTCCAAGAATGGCATTCATACAGTACTATGAAATTATCCACATTAATTAATTTCTTTACAATGTAATTAAATTTCAGTCGACCAGTAGCACTTGAAAGGGAAAATTAGGTGAGCATGAAGAGTACCTACCATTACTGGTCAGGTCTACTGGTCCGAGACGAGTTTGACTTACTTAGTATTCAAGCGATGTCCCACTTTTGGCACCGTAGGCAGAGGCCCACCAACATCAATGTCCACGGGGGCATTCCTTCGGAACCCAAAACCAAAAAAAAAAAACCACCCACACCGCATGCCGTTGACTTTGATGACGATGATAAAGGGGTTTCATGTCGGTGTGGTGCCTTTGTGCTAATGGCCATTACCAACTGACTTCCTCTGCGGGCAGTGTTGGCCTCTACTCTAGGTCCATAAAGGTGTCTTGGCCCTGTCTGGTCTGCTGCCGTCGTCGATGGGCGCATTTTTATGAATAATGATAGGCGTAAATTTGGCCTGATGATGATGATGGCGATGAAGCAGGAAAAACGAGAGTAATGGTTCTGACGGATTTTTTTTTGCCATTCCCGGGATGGTCGCAAAGTCTACCGTCGGTTGTGAAGGGATCCGTTTAATGTGTACGTAATGTGAGGGAAAATGAGTTTTACGACCATATAGTGAGTGTTCATTTTCCCTCCTCCACGTGCTCTAGGATGACTAAAGTACGCACTTCTGGGAGTAAAAACTAGGTGCATACTCGAAGGGGAAGAGATTTTTTGACGTGAAAAGTTTTACAAAGGAGGTCGTATGTAATAATTCTCATAGTTATAGTCTCTTCACGAAAAAAGTTATGATACCGGGCGAAACACACTTTCCACAGTTTGATGGCTAGGGGGCAGCAGAAGTGGCTGTAGGCAAGGATAATATTATTTATGTTTTCCAACTAGATGTTTCAAACAGATTGATTGCAACCCTTCAAGTTTAACTTCATAAAGTTGTATTACACTTCAAAAATAGAGAAACTCGACGTTAACTTTTTTTCTTTTGTACCTACTGGGCGATGCTGCGAGAGCATATCACCGATAATACCTTATCTCTCACGTGCTACCTAATATGATTGACATGCACACGGAAATGGACACATATGACCTACACGCTAACTTTAAAGTGCCCATTAATGAGTGATATTTCACCCATTTTGATGAAACTTTTTACCCACCTAATGAGTAACAGTTACTCAATCCTTTAAACTTGTCGAACCTCTTAACGGAATCCCTTTATAAAGAGCTTTGAGTGTGTTGGTTTATTTCCTTTAAATTCCATTATAAATGCTGATCTTTTGACAGATACGCGTATTTCGTCTACTACTTGCAGACTTCATCAGTGCCAAGTGGTGTTGAGTGTTATGCATCACGAATTAGAGCGGGCAGAACTTGTTACTGTTTTTCAGTGAATGTAAAATACATTCACTGAAAAACAGTAGTGCCTTCTGTTCGCTCTGGTTCGTCATGCATTAGAGAAACGGTTGTTAACAAAAGTTGTAGGTAATAACAAAACCTACAAAAGCTCCATACATCATTTTGCGAAATTCTGTTAATGAAAAAAGTAATGTGCAAATTAATGTAATTGAATGCACGAAATGAATGCAAATGATTTTCCATGCCTGGACATGAGTGTTTCCGAGTTGACTGAAACATTACTCATTTGTTTGCTGCTACCAATGGTTGCATTTTTCTTTTGAATGTGATTTTTTTTCTTCACAGTAACTTTTGGAAAGGGCGTATTAAAAAAATGAATATATTTTTTCAAAAAAATCATTACTCGAAAATAATTGATCTGATCAAGATGGCATCTTTAAAGAAGCTTTAGGTAGTTGAATTATCTCTAAAAAAAAACTTCGTTAATTAATATTTAAAAAAAATGCAAAACGTTGATTATCTCAACCCCCCTTTCTATCATAATAAATTTTGCTATCTAGAAAACTGAAGAAATGTTCTTAAACTTGGAGAAAAGTGTCGGCTGGTATCTTGCTTTAAAAAAAATCTATATTTTTTAAATAATTGTTATTTTTATAGTTGATAAAACTGCTTTATTTTTAAGTAAAATATTGAGTTTTGCGCATAATTTTCAATAATTTTTTTACAATAACTTTTTCCTAAGTCTAGCTGTTCTCAAGTTAATGCAAATTAATAATAAAAGTGAAAATAATTTTCAACATTTTATACCAGAGTTGGTTGGAAATGCTATCTAACATGAAGCCTAGTGTGATAATTTATTAGCTAGAGAATGGTCTTTAGGAGAGGGTAGGTAGATAGTTCCGTTACAGTACGGCAGTATGAAAATTGAATAGAAGTTCAAATTGAGCGAAGGGCCTTTAATGTGACAGTACATCATACGCACACCTTTTGTCTAACCCGTACGATGTACGTGGAGATTTGAAGTGTGTCTTGAAGACATACAGAAGAAAAACAAGTTTCCCAAGTAACAATTTCATGCTTAACAAGTGTTGTTCAATCGACTTTAATTCAGCCTTAGTTTGAATAATTGTTGTACATAGACCACGTTAACCTTTGTTCAGCTTTTAAACATCTAAATCTGGTGATTTTAATCAGCCAAAAGCTTAACAATTGTTAAAATTATAAGCTTGTTAAGGCATGGAATAACAGTCTTTTCCAACCATTATTCAGCCTTCTAGTTTTATTTAGAAAAATAAATAATGGAAGACTTTTCGTCTAGACAAATGGGTCGAGTCCAATGGTTTACTTTCAGATACGCAATTTGGATTTCGGAGAGGCTAAGGAACGAGCGACTGTCTTGCGTTGCTTTCAACTGAAATTCAACTGGCCTATGCGCAAAAACAGCAAATGGGTTCAGTTTTCTTGGACATTAAGGGGGCTTTTGATTCTGTTTGTATCGATGTCCTTTCGGATAAACTCCACGATAGTGGGCTTTCACCAATTATGAACAACTATTTGAGCAACTTGTTGTCTGAGAAATATATGAGCTTTTCTCATGGAAACTCGACAACTTCACGAATTAGTTACATGGGTCTCCCCCAGGGTTCATGTTTAAGCCCCCTTCTTTATAATTTTTATGTAAAAGACATTGATGGTTGTCTTGATGAAAATTGCTCGCTAAGGCAGCTTGCAGATGACGGGGTTGTGTCCGTTATAGGGCCAAGTGCACCGGACCTGCAAGGACCATTGCAAGATACCTTAGAAAATTTGTCTACTTGGGTTATGAAGCTGGGTATCGAATTCTCTCCGGAGAAAACTGAGTTGGTTGTTTTTTCTAGGAAGCATCATCCTGCACAGTTACAGCTTCAACTAAAGGGTAGAACAATCACTCAAAGTATATCTTTCAAGTATTTAGGTGTCTGGTTCGATTCCAAATGCACATGGGAAAAACATATTGCGTATGTGAAACAAAAAATGCCAACAAAGAATCAATTTTCTTCGTACAATTACCGGAACTTGGTGGGGAGCACACCCGGAAGAGCTTATCAGGTTGTATCGAACAACCATCTTGTCGGTTCTAGAGTACGGTAGCTTCTGCTTTCAATCCGCGGCGAAAACACATATCCTGAAGCTGCAACGGGTTCAATACCGTTGCCTCCGAATCGCGCTTGACGCATACGATGAGCCTCGAAGTACTCGCGGGTGTTCTCCCACTGACAGATCGTTTCGCGGAACTGTCCTTCCGGTTTCTTATCCGTTGTGAAGTAATGAACCCATTGGTAATAGAAAACTTTGAGAAGCTGCTCGACCGAAATCCTCAAACAAGATTCATGAGTCTCTTTTACGAGTACATGACGCTGGAGATTGGCCCTTCTTCATTCAATTCCTCTCGTGTTTGCCTCCAAGACTTTTATAGTTCCTCTGTAAATTTTGATCTGACCATGTTGCAAGAAATCCGTGGAATACCAGATCACCATCGGTCGATGGTTGTTCCCTTAATTTTTGCAAATAAGTACCACCATGTTAGTAACAATAAGAGTTTTTTTCACAGATGGGTCAACTATAAACGCTTCCACTGGATTTGGAGTATTCAACGAATTTCATAGCGCCTCATATCAACTGCAAAAACCCTGTTCCGTATACGTTGCGGAACTAGCAGCCATATTTTACGCAGTAGAGCAAATTGCCTCACTACCATCTGATCACTATTTTATTTTTACTGATAGCCTTAGCTCGTTGGAGGCTATTCGATCAATGAGGCCGATGAAGCACTCCTCGTATTTCCTGACCGAAATCCGAGCAAAATTGAGTACTTTATCTAACTGCTCCTATATTATCACCTTAGCTTGGTCCCATCTCATTGCTCAATTCCGGGTAATGAGAAAGCGGATTCGCTAGCTATGGAAGGCGATATTTTTGATCGACAAATCGCCTTTGCGGAATTCTTCTCAATTACCCGTCAGCACGTCCTCACCAACTGGCAACAAAAATGGAATGAGAGTGATCTGGGAAGATGGTTACATTCTATTCTCCCACAGGTGTCGAACAAGCCATGGTTCAAAGGATTGGACATGAGCCGTGACTTTATACGTGTCATATCAAGGCTCATGTCCAATCACTACTCGTTAGACTCGCATTTCTTCCGAATCGGGCTCGCAGGCAGCAATTTGTGCGCTTGTGGTAGTGGCTATCACGATATCGACCACGTGCTTTGGTCATGTACCCTACATTGTGTTGCTAGATCCGAGTTATCCGCATCCCTCAGGGCCCGAGGAAAACAACCTATGCGGCCCGTTAGAGACATCTTGGCGAGCCGAGATCTCGATTATTTTAATTTAATTTATGTGTTTTTAAAACGGATCGATCTGAGGATTTAGTAGTTAGTGTCATCTTGTGTTCCCCCAAGTTGTTAGCTGCCCATCGGTGTACCCCCATGTTTGTCTTTTTCGTCAGTTGGTCGCTTAGTTCGAGATAAAAAGCACATTGCTCTCCAAACCTTGTGTTCTCAATCCCTACCCTGCCATCCATTTGTTACAATTTGTTACCCATAACCTCGAGATAGCCGCGAGTAATCGGCCCTCGCTTTACTAACGTTAGTTTTAGCTACGGCAAATGAGCCTGGAAAAATAAACGCATTTAAAATAAAAAAAAATATGGAAGACCACTTCATATCTTATATATTTTTATGGGACTGCAAGAAGGTGCTGACTAATTGGATTTACATGTTTATATTGTTATTATAAGTTTAAAAATTAACTTTGCATTTCGGGATTCGAACCGGCAGTCGCTGATTCACAGGCATCAATCATACCTACTAGACCACTTAAGCATATGTGTGGCAAAAGGTATGATCATTAACATGAAACACGTCAAATTTAAGTTGAATAACAACAACCGGAAGAGAATTATTCAGCAATGCAGAATTGTTAACAACAGCTGGTGACAGTAAAATATTCCTCTCATTTTCAAGTGTAGTTAACACAATGCTATTTATCTCGATGGTCACGCGGAAGCTATTTTAGTGTCATAATTGAGTTATATTTTTGAAATGCTGTCTGGAAATTCAGTGCAATATAGCAGTCAAAACACAGAAATACAAATGTTAATACTTCCGACGTCGTCGCAGCCCACTTCTACCTGGAGCTATTCCTAAAAAGCTCCTCTACCTTGTCTTTACTACTGCCGTTGCTTGGGATTAGAAATGTAGGCAGTGAATTTAGAAGAACTAAAATGCCGGAAACTGACTACGCCTAAAACATCAGGCTATCAAAATATTTGTAGTGCATTGCTGATTTGTGGAGTAGTGTTAAGCTAAAATAAGGCTTGTTCAGTCTTTAGATCAGCTAACTTATTGAGGTGGAATTATGGGGGTACAATTAGCTTCATGCACTACTCATCAACTATATATTCAGCCTGCTATTAATCAGCTTTGTACACCTTAAATCAACCAACCAACCTGTTCAGCTTGAATTGTTACTTGGGTTATAAGTAAATACTTTTCAATACACCCAAATAATCAACAACCCCCTTAACGTGCCTTTTTTCAGTCCTCTATTAGTTGCATACCTGTGTAGAATTGTGTATGTCATAACAGAGGCAAAAAATATAAACAGGTAGACTAATTTCACATTAAACCTGTATTTGAGATAAATTCTCTATTTACTTCTCTGAAGTTTACCATATTGTGCCTGAGGAGCTCATGCCATAGAGATCTCCTAGTTCAATCTCACCAAAACTAAAGTCCAACGTCTATGTATGATAAAAGGCAGGTATCCCGCGATATCACAACTACTTAAAAAGGCACCCCGAGGAGGCTTCTTACACTCACATTTTAAAAAGTTTGCTATAATCAATTGTACCTAATAAAGATAGGTATGATGTAAACATTGTAATTATTCGGCTACATATATATTGGGAAGTCCTTCACCTGTTCCATTCAGTTAATCTCTCTTAGCGTTTCAAATTAAAAAGAAAAATATTTTTTGACCATCGATAACAATTTCAAGTGTTGTAAACCTCTACCTGTATCAAAGAAGTGTTGTAGTTCAGAAACAAGAAACTTGTCAGATGGAGTTATAGACAAATTAAAATCTTTTGGCTGTAAAATACCTCTGGATAATTCTTTGAAAATGTGTAGTAGATGCCACCTTCAAGTTTATCGTTTGCCATCAAACAAAACGCCTTCGAATGGCGGAATGCAGCAAGATGTGGAACAACCTTCTACCAGTGGTATACGCTCAATAGCACCCGTAGACATCGAGAGTGAATCCATTGTGAATATCATCCCATCGGCTACGTCTCTGGCTTCGTCGACTTCAGTAGATTATGTTGCCAATAGAATCAGTTTATCCCATAATATTGAGACATTCAGCCAAGGCATCATGGGTATCCATGTATAACCGATTACGACAAAGAGGCTGAGAAGTGCGTGTTATCCTCAATAGAAAACCAAAGAAATCATGGATGGGGTTAAGCGACACATATTCGACCTTTCGGAAGATGATGTCCAAGGAATCCTCAACGCCAAGGCTAAGGATTACGATGAAGTGATGAGCCAACTGAAGGAAAAAAATAAAAAATTATTATCCGTATTACCCATATCTTGGTCTGTACAAAGAATCATGGATGAATTCAGTGTCAACAGATAAACTGTAGCACAGGTAAGATTTATACAAATTTGAAAACACCATTAAGGGAAAATTAAAAGTAATTCTCATTTTATTTCCTCCCAGGTGAATGATTTGGTCGCCGAAAATGGAATATTATGTTCCCCTCGTTCCAAAGCAGAACATGGACTGAGAGCAGAGCTAGTAGATGCAGTTGTGAAATTCTACGAAGATGACGATATAAGCGGAGTTATGCCGGACCAAAGAGATTATGTGTCTGTAGTGACGGGTGGGGTACGCCAGGTAATACAAAAACTTCTACTAACAAAGTTGCTCAAAGAATCATACTCATTTGCAGCCTTATGGCCAAAAAAATGTAAACTTCTTAGCAAATCAGGATCCCACAATGTTTGTGTATGTACGATTCACGATAATGTAAATCTAATGTAGAACAGCCTGAAAAAGATCGAATATTGTGTGATCGCAGTATTTATACGGAACAACTTCTTTGCGATTTACAATCTAGAACAGACTTTTGCCATCTTCGAACGTGCATGAATTGTTACAATACGTCATTATCCGAATGAAAATTATGCGACAAGTTGGAAGAGAAACAAATATTAGAAGTGTCATTTGAACAGTAAACACATTATAGGAAGTGCGGAAACGCATATTTCTATCACTAGATCAGCATCGATGGCAACTATCGTTTGGTCTTGGGTTTGGTTACGTTTGGCCATCAATTCTTCCCGAGTTTGAACATGCAACAATCACAAAAGCAGGTGCTCAAGAAAGTAACAGTTCACATCACAAAACACACTAAAAACAAGATCAGCATAATGCTCGATAATTCTACCACATCCAAGATTAGCGATCAATAGTGTTTGAAATCGGATAACATGGGCAGGTGCACTTCGAAGATTTCGGAATTTCTTAAGTGCTCTCACAATATTCTGGAAATTAACGGAACATCAGTATTGGAGTTGATTGATCTTCCCAATTTATATAATTTTGTTATTTCTTCGTTCAGATGGTCAGATGTTAAGAGATCTTGCTAGAATAAAAAGGGCCTGGGGAAAATATGGAGCTTGGAAGAAGTTCAGTGAACTTGGTAGAATTTGAGGATTTTTTTTAAGGAATAAAGGGAATCTTATAGCTGTTTAGGAAACAAGGTATAAGGTTTTAATGAAAATTCGTACAAATCAAGAAAACTTGATTGAAATTTAGTGAACTGAATTTAGAAGTTTGGAGTATTTTGTATGATCTATTGAACCGAAGAAATTCAAGGTATTTCCCACAATTTTAGAGAAGCTTAGGGACGCTACCCAACAAACAATTTTAGCTGCAGATTAGCTTATACAGCCAAAATTTGCCTTATGCAGCTAATTTTTGCCTGTATAAGCTAAGCTGCAGCTAAAATTGTTTGTTGGGTAGGGCTTAATTAAGCTTTATTGAAATTCATAGAACTAAGTATACGTTCGGGAAACTTCGAGAAACTCTAGAAACTCACGGAGTTTTGATAAATCATCAATGAAATAATTTAAATATTTGTCAATACCTAAGGTTGAAAAAATAATCTTTTGAAGATCTACATAATTCAAATGCTGTATCTCTGATATTCCTCCAATATTGATGGTTGATGAGGAAGTCCCTCCCCTTGGCTAGTTTTTGCACCTTGCTGTTGGTGGGCTGGCTTAATTTCATGCTTTATAGTGGAGTGTTGGATACGGTAGGTTTATGGCCGGCGTTGCTGGTTCATGCCGCGATAGAATGGCACCATGGGCAGGCAATGGGGATTACTAAGCTTCTCCTCTCTGATAAACCACTGCATGCGAGAACCAAAGATCTAGTCTAGCAGTGATAGTATCACACTTGTTACTCCTTTGATTGAGAGCCGCGTCGTAGGACGCTTACGTATAATCACTGACGTTGGGTGCGATACTGGTGGGTTTTGCCGAAAATCATTCTTATTTTATTTATTTTTACGCAGATAGATTTATGCGTATTTATGTGCTTATATGGATTTATGTGCCCAACGCTGCTCCTTCTATTTGCGTGGCAAGCTTTCATTTTTGTTTTCATTGAAGTATTACTCAGGAAACAATGTTGAACATCATTTTTGTACATGGTATTGTAACTAATCTTATATGTGCTTCATTTTGATTTGGGATAAGTGTTTGAACTATGGTTGTGATGCTTCTATTGTGACATACCCATACGTAATTTTGTGGTGCGACATAGTGGAAGCGTGTGAGCATAGTTGGAGCATATACTCTATATAATTTAAAAATCAGCTAGGAAACTAACTTCAAAATGAAGCATTTTAGTCACATGAAGGTGTCACCTGGGTCGAATTAAGATATAATAAATAGGTGTAGGCCTAAATCAAAAGAACTTGAAACACGTTTAATTTTAGATTACAAGCACTAGTGAAGGTACTTAATAAAGCATGGTTTATAATTGATTAGGTGAAGTAGAGCTTTTAATTTTTTTTTAAGTTAGACTAATGAGATATCATGATCATCAAATGAACTTAAATAAGAAGCTTCAGAAAGTCTAATGACATTAAGTAGATTAACAAAAGCATTGGGATGCGGGGGGTCCGCTTAGGGAGTCAACAAACTTTTAAAGTTGTAGAATAAATCTTCTATTTAGTCTGGAACTTTAATGAGAAAACGCAAGCAGACCAAAAGCATTAAGCAGATTAACAAGGAAAGGAATAGTTTAGGAAATTAGTAAAAGTAGAGGTATTTGACAAGTAATAACTTTTAAACTTTTGGAGGTATTGTATTCCCCTGAGTTTGTTGTACTCGATTACTATATTATTCTCTCAATACGCGAAATCTCTTATATCTCTCTTATGAGTTAACTTATTTCTTAGTCTTCAAGTACTTACATTTGTAAACAGCAGTCAATGTGAATCTATGAACTAAACCCTACGTAAAATTGATCAATCCTTATGTGGTATTGATGCATGTTTAACTTTTCGCGCCTGTCGGAATCAACGCGCCTACGTCTACGGAGCTTACGCAGAAGTGATTCGCAATGCGGTAGAGCTCACCAAAAGTTGTTTTGAGCTTCTGTAGTATAGAATTTGTTCGGTACGGTCGCGAAATCTTGAAATGATTGATACGTGCGGTAAAATAACTAATTTGAAACAAAGCTCAACAGTAAAATAAGTAGAATATTTAGGGAGGAAACCAAAATTTATCAACTCGCCAACATAGGCTATCACATTTATTTTGGTGGCACTTTTTAAGTGATAATAATCTGTTTTTTTTTTTCTCTACGGTTGTTTCGCGTGGCGTTCACAATTTGCGTGATTTTCGTATCTTACGTAATTTAGATGTTTAGCTCGAGGTCGTTCCTTAAGCGGTGCTGGTACAGGTTAAACCTTTGCCGACTGTCGGATTCAACGCGCCTACATCTACGGAGCTTATGCAGAAGTGATACGCAATTCGGTAGAGCTTGTCAAACGCTTTTGAGCTTCTGTAGTATAGAATTTGTTTGGTGCGGTCGCGAAATTTTGAAATCAAACGTTCTTTAAATTAACTAATTTGATACAAAGGTCAGTAGTAAATAAATAGAATATCTAGGGAGGATATCAAAATTAATCAACTTGCCAACATAGGCTATCACATTTATTTTGGTGGCACTCTTTAAATGATAATAAGCTTTTTTTCTCGCTTCGGTTGTCTCGTACGGCTTTCGGAATTCGCGCGGTTTTCGTAACTTACTAAGCGGATGTATCTACGCGCACACGTCACAGCATTTTTTATATAACTATCTTGAAACAATATACACGGAATCCAGTGTTCAAGCAGCCAACATGGGCTAGTCCTTCTGCTGTACTGTCAAAGATAGAAGCAAAATTTATTCAAATGGGTCAAGTCTTGAAAACTAAGCTCCAGCTTGATACCCAATAAAAAAAAAATTAAAAAAAATTAAAAAATAAACTATGGATGGTTGATGAGGAAGTATTCAAAAGATCTCCATATGATGAAAAATGTCAGTTAAGTTCTATTTAAAGACTTCATGTTGATCAAGTATTATTCTGAAGATCATCCAACTGTTCAAAAAATAAATAAATTGTGTCCCTCAGATAAAAAGATCTCCAGCTTATCAAACATTTCAATGAAGTCCTTCTATTATTTATTAAAGACTTCAGAGTGATCAATATGAAGCTATAAAGATATTCCGCTACTTAAAAATTCAAATAGATAGTCTCTAAGATCGTCTCCCAAAATGACTGATAGGTCAGGAAGTATTAGAAGTATTTCCAACTGATCGAAGATTTCAAAGAAGTCCTGTAGATTAAAGACTTCAGGTTGATCAAATATTATTCTAAAGGTCTCAACTCTTCATAAACGCAAATGACAACTCTCAGATACTCTTCTTAGATGGCATCAAGCTGGAAGTATTTAAAGACCTCTAGCTAATCGAAGATTTCATTCAAGTCCTGTGGATTTATTTTAAGACTTCAGGTTGATCAAGTATTGTTTTGAAAAAAAAAGAAAATTATGAATGCATAATTCAAAATAGCGAGAGCATTCAAGTAGATCCAAAATCTAATGATGGTTTATAGAAGATCAGGGAAGTTAAAAGAACTTATGAAAAAAAATCCTTAACTACACCGAAATTTCGAAAAGTTCGCGGAAGTTCCAAAAGAGTCGTGAAGCTAAGATCCATAGGACAGTTTCATTTATTTCAGGACGAAGTAATAAACTAGCCAAGGACTGAAAGTTTAATTTTTTTCGTTGATTTGTTTTCCGTCGATCTTGTTTTCCGTGCTGAGCACCAATGCTACCGAAGCCAGGGAGGTAATTCCCACACCTAAACCCTACCTATCGACCCAACAACTCATGGACCGGGGACCAACGGCTTTACTTCCCCCAAAGGAAGGCGTGATCAGAGATGTTATGCCTCAGAACTTCCCAAAGGCCCCGACTAGGATTGAACCCAGCCCTGCTGGGGTGAGAGGCAATCACGCTTACCACTTCACCACCGCTATGATCATTTCTTCGATTATATTTTATATTTTATTGCAATACTTTTCGTGGACCTTTCATAACATAGTAATGTTTGTTTACTTTGCACGATAGGTAGCTGGTTTGACAATTAAATAGGTAGACTTGGCTTCACTCTTGGTGTGACTCATTATACACCGACTCTAGATAAGACTATCCAATGTGTGAGATTGAAGGTCTGATGGCTTCGATTGATTGTTCGAAAGTCCAAAATTGCGCGTGATTTGTTTTCATCCTTCCCCCGCTCACAAAGGTATTAAGTTTTGGGAAGCCTTCTTAAGACGGCCTACCGATAACTACTGATTAAAGTTTTGAGAAGCTACCAATAATGAAAAAAATAATCTGACCACCCTGGTCCAGGTGTGGGAGCTTCTTTCCCGGCGTCGGTAGCATTGGTACTCACTACGGAAAACAAACCAAGGAAAAAATAAGAAAAATGCATGATTAGTTCACTAAACAACTTAACGTAGTCTACGTAAACCATGTAGTCGTACCTAACCCCAATTTTTTTTCTTTCTTTGTCTAAATTTGTTTTGAAATGCAGACCAAGATGCAAACTAGCACCGAGTACGATTATTTACAAATAAATAGGCTGATTTGCGAACATCTAGTCGGTTAATTTCGACGGGATGATCTCGAGTTGGACTTTTGGAGGACCTAAGCGGGTTGCCTTGCTATGAAATGCTGTTGAATGTGTTCTTGGGGGTCGAGATTTATTTCCGTCCGTTTTCCAACAAACCGTGATTTTCTTCCTACCTGCGAGCATTCAACTGAGACTAGTGAATCCGGTCCCTGCAATGTAGGTGGGAATCGGGATCGTAGCCTTTTTTGTGGAATTCCCCGTGTTCTCAAAGCCGTTGTAAGCGTTGAAATCTTTGACAGCGCTGTGTGCAAATTTTAGGTAGCACAAATTCAGAAATGCCTCTATACAGCGATGCGAGAACACTATCCAAAATGTCGTAGATTTGAACTGGAAAATTTTAAAATTCGAAGCAAGGATCAGGTAAACTAATTGCATTACAAAATCGTGAAAAAAAACCCGAAATGAGTACAATACGAAATTGATGGGATTTTTTCGAATATTATGTCTATGATTAATTTTAAATCCCTTTAATCTAACCATGCTTAATATTAATTTTGAGTGTATACATTGTCAGGTCGTTTACCTGACAGTTCAGATCCGTCCTTACATGCTGACGTTTGAAATTGGCTGTACCAGACTGCACAGTAGACTGATGCAAAATTTGAAATATTCATAGAAACTAAATTTGACATAAGCAGCATCGTAGGGCAAATATCAGATGATAGATTAAAAAGAAACGTGTTGAAGTCTACACTTGTTCCAACGCAGCCTTTCATTTACCCGATTACAATTGTTGAATTGCAGAATCGACGGTTCCAAGAAAAATGGATTACTGATTCGCAAGCAGGATTTTCGATTCTTGCTTATTCAATAAAAGAGGATGGCGTTTATTGTAAACCCTGCTTGTTATTTGCCAATAACTATACTGGAAAAGGTGGACTTGAAAATATTGGTAAACTGGTTCGAACATGCTTCAGAGATGGGAAAAAGGCAAAGGAAACTCTTACATACCACATAAACAAGCAATACCATGAAGATTGCATGGTTTTGGCTACAAATTTTCTGCAAATTCAATCAGGAACTGCGAAGGATATTGTCTCTCAGCTGAATGAACAGAAATACAAAGAGAGGGAAGAAAACCGTGCAGCTATGAGGCCAATAATTGAGACAATATTGTTCTGTGCCGAGCAAGATCTTCCGTTACGAGGAAATAATGACAGTGGTCCCTTATCTCTAGAGCGTCCCGAGGAGAAGGATGGTAAATTTCGTGCATTGCTCCGGTACAGAGCAAACTGTGGTGATGAAATTTTGAAGAAACATGTTCTCAATAGTGCCAAAAATGCAACCTACCTAAGTCCTGAGATACAAAATGAAATCATTAGTGCTTGTTCTGATATTGTTTTGACCGAAATCGTGAAAAAGGTTAATTCTGCTAAATGCTTCACTATTTTGGCAGATGAAACCATGGATGTTTCTGGATTAGAACAGCTATCACTATGTGTGAGATACGTGGATGTGGCTAAGTCATCACCTGTCATTCGGGAGGACTTTTTGGGAATTGTGAGCATTAGGGATCAACCGTCGGAAAATTTAGCATCGACTATATTGCATCGCTGTTCCAATTTGGGACTAGATATGACCAAGTGCGTAGGGCAGGGATATGATGGAGCTGCAAATATGTCCGGTCATTTGAGTGGAGTACAAACGCGAATCAGAAGCCAGTATCCTATGGCTAGATATGTGAATTGCGCCAGTCATAAGCTTAATCTTGCTCTTTCAAATTCGTTGAATATCCCACAAATCAGGAACTGCTTAGGCACTATTTCAGAAGTGACGAACTTGTTCAGGAACCATTCGAATGCAAGGCAAGTTTTACAGGAAAAAATATCGACACGTAGCATGACACAAAAAAGCGACGATTAATTCGGCTTTGTGAAACACGATTCATCGAGCGGCATGACAGCGTGATAAATTTCCTTGAGCTTTTTGAATGCATTTGTGAAAGCCTATAGATTATTGCAGAGAAAAGCTGGAAAATATTGTATTGTATTGTATAATATTGTTTGTGAATCCTTGCTAAGTATTACACTACCACTTTCAATAGGATTACAATCTAAATTTGTGGACCTCATATCGGCTCTTAATCATGCGAGTAGTATACTACAGGTTTTCAAGGAGAGACGAGCTGACGCTGAACCAAAATTTGCTGAAATTTTCAATGCAGCATCAAAGCTGCATACGTCTATTTTCGATAGCAAAATTACGATTCCACGTGCATCCAAACTAACAATATGCGCAAACCAACCAGCAGAAACACCAGAGGAATACTATCGAAGAGCAGTTTTCATTCCATGTCTCGATGGATTGATCCAAAACATGATGGAACGTTTCACACAAAATTGTGACATCCTTCCGGTGTTCCAATTATTGTTGCCTGGTTTTACAGATGTTGGAGAGTCATCCCAACTTGACAAACTTACCTGTTATTTTTGTGATTTTACCAGCGTGGTTGCAGTAAAGGCGGAATACGAGCTCTGGTGCCGGACATCCATAAATATTGACAAAAAAGTAGAGGTTCTCGGGGTGCTTGATAAATGTGACTCGATGTATTTTCCAGCAATCAATCTTTTGTTGATGATTTTTGCAACACTCCTAGTCACTACAGTCAGTGTTGAGAGATCTTTCTCCACACTGAAACGAATTAAAACAGTTCAACGCAGCGTAATGGGAAACCAGCGACTTTCTGGCTTGGCTATAATATCAATTAACTGGGATTATTCCATTGACCCGAACCACGTGATTGATATACTAGCAAAGAGTAAAGCTAGAAGATTAATTTTGTAATAACCAGGTAATATGTTCTTAAAATTATTATTTTTCAAAAAATATCTAACATAATTTTGTTCTTCCTTACAGAATGCAAATATTGATCATCATTACTGTAGTAAATAATGCAGACCGTTTTGTTTTGCTTGGATTTCTAGCCATAAACATTTTATTTTTCAACGGTCTGCATTATTTACTACATTAACAACGTCCGTCACCACAATTACTAGCAGAAAACAAATAAAAATAAAAATATTTTCTTAAAATACATACATTTGTTTAAATTTTCTCATAATTGCTTATTAAAGGGTTTGAAAAATTAGTATTTTACATTGTAATGGTTCATTGAAAATTCCGATCAAAGATTAAAACGAATTACAAAAAAAAAAAAACTAAACTGGTGAATTTAAGAGAGATATGAACTGAAATTATAGTTTCTCCATAATAATTTCGATATAAATTTCAAATGGTTTGTGCCAAGTCAGTTTCTCACTAAATGAGTTCAAATGTTGTGAGGCTAATCAGGGCCCAATTGGGAACCGTTTGAGCACTGTGCACATAAGATAGGGGTCCATATAAATGGGCGGCCAAAACTGCCAACAATGCAATGTTCGATATTTATATGTTTTCATCGTTTTATTTTTGTAGTTTATTGTTTATATTTTCAGGATTCATGAAAATATGTCAACAGGAAGAAAGTTTTATTATGAAAAATGTCTCCAAACTTGGCCATTTTAGACATACCAATTTGAAGTTGTTTAAAAAAAAATATGTTATGCAACAATAAAAAGAGTTGAATATGATTGTTGTGTACCATTTCAAAGCTCATATTTTGACCTATCCGAAACTGTAGAATCTATACATTTAAACGCAATAGAGCCTGTATAAAACTACATATAATGTTAAGGTAAATTTAATGGTTTTGAGTCATAAAAATAACTAAGTACGCCTCTGTTTGCCGCAGTTTGCCATAGAGCACTTGAAAGCCCTTTATATTATCTTTCAAAAAATGCAATAAAAGCTTGCGGAAACTTGCGGAAACGCTAAAACGAAGCATTTAAAAACTGCTATGTTTTTGCTCTTTTTTTGAGTTTTGGCATTTTTTACGTTCGCGATTGACTTTGACGATACAAGGAATTTGATCACCATATGCGACTCCATGTCAAGGGGGTTTAACCTCAAGGAAGGAGATCTATTTGATTATAAAACATGATTATATGATTTCATTGACGAAGTGAAACTGGCTCACAATAGGGGTGTCATCCTCCCCCTGCACTTTCTGGAGCTGATAGTGGTGACCAGCCGTTGAACCGGTAAATTTATTTGTCTACGCAATCTAATTGCATTACGGAATCTAATAACGCTAATAACAAACATTTGTGAATTTTCTGCTTCATAAGAGTGTTACTAATCCTTACTCGATCACGGGTAAGCAATCTCAAGATAAAAAAAGACCTTTGTGTTGTTTCATTCATTGGCATGCGCGTTAAACACGTCAAGACATGATTCACCTGCGTTTAGCACCATTAGCAAGTCAATCAACCAATAACAGAGCGAGCGCGCAAGGATTGGTTCGTACGCGAAGGGAAGGTAACAGAATACAAATGGCAAAGGAAGAAGACAACTAACGGATAAGTGGCTGGTTTTCGTTGTTCGTGCTCATTCGTGTTCAAACTTTTGTTTTAACTCGGCGTGAAGTTATATGCCAGCAATATGGCAGTGAATAAAAGAGATCTCATCAATTTGTTCATCAAACCAAAGTCTAGTGATGTCATCAATGATTGCATTGATTTAATCGAAAGCCGCTTCAACACTATTTTTGAAACTCGAGACCGAAAAATCTTACGTTGCTCGTTAAACAGAGTTAAAGCAAGGTTTATTAAGTTTTACGCGAAGTGTTGCTCCCGAAAAATCAAAAACTTCCTTAAGCATCATGCAAAGTGGATGAGTATTGATTACAAGCTTCCTGTGAATGTTTCTGAACCAACGCCAACGGAGAACATTGCGGATCCGGCTGTTGTGTTAGCCAAGAAACCATGTACAAGCAAGATGGGCCGACCGAAACTCTCTTATGATGTTCAATCGGGAAGGTCAAAAAGGCGAACGGTCAATGAAATATCGAAACTTTTTGAACAAAATACTAACCTGGCGATCGATACAGCGAAGTATATTGCAGCGAGAAATGGCGATGGTGAAGTTGTATCGGGTTTGACAAATATCAAAGGCAAAAAAAGCATCGAGAAAGAAACGAACCGTAGTATGATGAGCCCTTATGCTGCATTAGCACTACTTTTGGAGTGTGAATTGACAAAGGAGCAGTACAGGAAGGTCCGTAATGCAGCAATTTCTCACGGCCATGATTTTTTGCCATCGTATGATTCAGTCATAGAAGCCAAAAAGAAATGTCGTCCTAAAAACGTTGTCGTCACTGAAACTGGTTGACTGGTTGACCATACCAGCGACAGGATTATACATAGCCAGTCTGATTTTATATCACGTCAAGTTCAAACTTTTGACAGCCAAACCCTCAAAGCAAAACTAATCATTTGCTGGGGGTTTGACGGAAGCTCTTCTCAGTCTCAGTTCAATCAGGAGTATAATACGGTTGATGATCATCATGAGACATCCGTGTTTGTAACATCTACTTTGCCACTAAAATTGACTTGTGGTGATACTATTCCATGGGCGAACGCAACTCCTCAGTCAGTAAAGCTGTGTCGGCCAAAAACCGTGAAATTCGAGAAGGAATCAGCAGAGCTAACTCGGCACACTAAAGAGGAATTTGAAGAGGAAATTTCCAACCTAAATCCCACCACATGTTTCGTCGGAGGAAAAACTTTGGAGGTTTAATGCGATTTTTATCTAACGATGCTCGATGGGAAATGCCTTTTGCATATATCAGATGAAAAATCAAGTTCAGTATGCTATATATGTGGGTGTCCTCCATCCAAAATGAATGATCTGCACCTTGCAAGAAGCTTCCCTATCAATAAGGATATGCTGACGAAAGGGTGTACGATGCTTCATCTGTGGATGAGATTTTTGGATGTTGTTACGCATATATCATACAAACTGCCCATAAAATTGTATCAAGTAAAAGGTGAGAACAACAAGAAGATTGTTGCAGCTCGTACGAAAGAAATTCAAAATCGCTTCTGGAATGAATTGCACTAAGACTCGATTTTCCACGACCGTCAGGAGGAACGAGCACAATAGGTAGTCCTTAAATAATTTGTTTTGAGAGTTCTTAATGTTTGCATAATATTTTCAATTATTATTTAGGAAACGTTGCAAGGCGCGCTTTTGAAGATCCGGTTAAGATGGCTGAAATTCTTGAGGTAGATGAAAATCTTATAATTAATCTGCAAACCATCCTTATATCGCTAGCATGTCAGTTGCCTATCGACATTCGGAAATTCGAAAGACTGTGTGATGAAACAGCTGAGTTATACATCGATAAGTACAAGTGGGCTCCAATGACACCTACTCTGCATAAAATCTTAGTACACGGTGCGGATACACTAAGAAAAATGCCTTTGCCGGTAGGACAAATGTCAGAGGAAGCGGCCGAAGCAAGAAACAACATTTTGAGGGAATACCGTTTGAAACATGCAGCAATTTGGAAGATGTGTTTCATCGGCTTCTAGATTTCAGTGACCCTGTTGTTTCTAGTGTTTATTTGGAGGACAGACTGCAGAAGAAGAAGCACAAAGTACTACCCCAACGTGTGCAAGAACTTCTACTGTTAATAGAAGAGGATTCCAACGAAAACATCGGATTAGAATATCCTGATCAACTGGATGCATTCTTTGAACAATTGGATGAATTGGAGCTACAAACATCACCAATGGACGACAGCAGTAATATGGAAATCGAATAAATTACATGTTGTATACTTGCTGACTATACTTGGAAAAAAATCCGTTCCCGAAAACGGGAACGGACTGTGAACTAAAAATCACGGCCAGCTATCCAGAACAAAATTTTCTCAAATATACACCGTGAACTATGGTTCACGGCTGTGGTTCACGAATATAGGAACTCTTTTTTTTCCCGTGTAATGTTTGTTTAAAGAAAATTTAATCTTTACCGAAATATCAAACGCTGAATTTGATGATTGTGACCCAATGTTCCTTAAACACAGAGGGCTATTACTGAATCACATTTTGAAATCCTCATTTTCACGAAATATCCAACCAAACTGTTCTTTTTTCCATTGATTCAACGTCAAATCTAATAGGCACCAAAATGTCAAAATCGAAAACATGTTGGATTCAAACTAAATGTATTGGGTTGACAGCTGTAATATGCCCCTGTTTGAGCACATGCAAAATGAATGGTCACGTAAACACCTCCCTCCTCATTACTCAGATTACGTTTAAGGGTTCGGTGTTCGGTCTTCTGGCATTGGCTTAACAGTCCATATTAAAAAATTACCCCTCCTTAATTCAAAACCTGGCTACGCCCCTGATGACACATACTTGGTTTTATTATTCTTTTATTGCAAAAAATATAACATAGAGTAGTAAACCAGACTTTTGGCCGCAATTCACATTTTTCCGACCATTGTGCTGTGAAGCGAAAATTTATAATTTTGCATCAGTCTACTGCACAGATAAGTATTACTGAACTTCCACGAAACCCAAACTGATTTATTCTGAATTTGCCTCACCAAAAACGTCACAAAGAAAACAGCATTCTAAGCTGGAGCCTTGCACCACTGCATTGTTAGCAATTCCGGAACAATGTCGTCCAAAGCCCGGGTCAGAGTGGTCGGTTGGTCCTCCATTCACGTGCGAGAACAAGCAAAGCCACAAAACATCTGATGTTATTACGTGTAGAATCCAATTTATCTTCTCATCATCCTGGGCACCGGAAAATGTGAATATACATTTCCAGACAGGTGTTTGTGCCTAGATGTGGGTGCGTTTGTGAACACAGACTGATGACGACGATGATGATACAAAACCTATCCGGTAGCAAAGGCCCTCGGGGGCATGAATTTAGATTTATGGGAGCCTAAATCGGGTATAAGATAGAGATAAATTATTCATTAAGTACGACCTGGTTTTACCTACTGACCAGGCTAAGGATTCGAATCGAGATTGTCTTTGTTTGCTACATGCAGGCGATGAGAATTCTTAAGGCACACAACAACGTTTCATTTTCTTAGACAGCGGTAGGCTAGAAGGGAAAATTTTCTACTTGTCATCTCAATAGGATCAAGGAAACCACTTTGACCATCATGAATAAAATGTAGAAATTTATTTTCCTATTTCATCAAATTAGTTTTCTGGCCCTGGCCGGACTGACCCACACACATACACACGTACACAACTGTCTGCAACCTTCACCTGTACGGCCGATGAGAATAACTCAGAGAGGGAGAGACTTACTTCTATTCAAATGAAAGAGAATTTTACAAAGACGCAAGTTACTCAGCGCTTTTTAAAAATATCCCTTTCATCTGAGTAAAAGTGACTTTCTTTCTGAGTTGGTTTCATCAGTCGTGTACGTCTGCCTGGATGTGTAGGATGTACGAAATAAGATAGAAACAGCAGTCAAAACAGAGCAAAGGGTACTCTCCAAACAGGGTTATCGATTATTTTCAACTTGACTACCCTCGATATATCCGGCAAGGATCCATTTTCATCTTCTCGGTTCGAGTATATGCCCTCTCATTAGAGTTGCACCTGTCGAAAGAGAGCCACCCATGGGAAGAATTTCCACACCCGGTTCAAAGGCCATACAGTTTGGGTTGGAAACCCAATCCTTCTCTCAAATTGTAATCCCTCGCCTTGAAGTTCCATTCCTCTGTTTGTGACCGTACAAATCAAATTCCATCCTTCAAATCACATGGGAAATAAGCAACTTAACACAACACGGCACAATTCAATTCCTCAGAACCGTCCCGCCGGATCTGCATTTTTCTGTCATAAACTTCCACGGAACAGGATTATTGTCTATACATCCCGGCGGAGAAGAGTGCCTTTTCCTTTCCGGAGCAGCACTGCTGTTTTCAAGTCCGTGTTGGTTGGTCGGTTCGTTGGCGCAACAAATATTTATTCAATTCCGCCAAGCATAAAACTACCATAAAGCAGTCCAGTATCCGGTCGAAGCCGTTCGTCGGTACCATGCCAGGAGTGGAGCGCAGGGGTTGTGGAATAAAGTGCAATTTCCCTTCCTTGGGTTTTCCTTCTGTGCATTTACATTTCTTCTGCACTGCTTCAGTATTTATGATAAGATTTTGCTACTCGTTTTCTGTGCCAACCTACTGCACTTTTGCTCGGCATCGTCCTGGAAATGTGGCTCAAAGCTCTTTTCATCTTTTCTTTTATTTTGCTAGGATTTTTTTTTATTTTATTTTCTTCGAATTCATTTCATATCGTCACCGAGCAACGAACAGAATCCCTCAGCTTTGCATGATTGTTTCTTATGAATTCGGTATGGAAAGGAAAGCATCATCCAGCGGCGTATTTACAGATTTCTTGTTATAGCAATGGCAATATTTATGCCTTTCATAATGTTTATTTAAGTATGAGTCTCCCAAGTGATAAATATCCCACTGTGCATAGATCAAAGGAAACCTCTATACAATCTCTTGTATGAATGCTATTAAGTAAATGATTGATAGCAGATGATGACGTTTAAGAAATATTTCTACATGATTTGTTGAACAACATTTTGAAATTTTGTATCGAAATTGTTCGTTCAATTTCATAAAATTACACTTAAAAAAGTTTGAACGCGACGAAAAGCTTTAAATTATTTCAGTTTAAAAATCAATTTGTTTTTTTGGCTTCTTTATTTGTACAGGCTCAATCAAATAAACTTGACAGAGCCAAGTTATCATTTGCGTTAAGAATCAATTTGTGGCCTCTATGATTTATTTATTGCCGCATTGTAATTCTAAGTCTTTGAACCATCAATTTTGGCCAATTAATGCCCTGAAATGTGGGGGCCTCTCGCAAAGACATTTACCCGATATGCTTTTGACTAAATTGAAAATCAAATTCATTGGAAGAGATTTAATCAAAATGATGATACAAGAGTCCGTCGTCTGGAGTCAGAGTTCTGTCGAAGTTCACGGCAAGTTAATCCGATGTGATTGAGTTTACGCTCTGTTTTGTTGTGTGAGTTGTGTCTGGTCTGTGATCAACGATAGGCTAATTAAATAATAGTCCCACCCGGACTAGGTTTGACTAGTAAAATTTAGTGTTAATTCAATTGAATTCGAAACCCATTTTGTGAAGCGCATTGGCTGCCACGTTTTAGGTTTGATCTTCTATAACATATCTTTGCTTGTAAATTATGTGATATTTAAACCTGATTTAATCTACCTATGGCAAGCTCTGATCGATCTTAGTTTGTATTTATTTATTTATTTATTTATTTATTTATTTATTTATTTATTTATTTATTTATATATTTACTTTTTTTATTTATTTACTGTAATTCACCTAACAACTTTTCCTTTATTTAACGTCGGTCTCTGTTCCGCAATCTAGTGCCAATCACCGACGGACATCGATTGCCATCCATTGACGTCAATCGAATGTGCAGGAAGGCAGCTTCCACACCTGCGTAGGATATCGCACCCATTCATCAACACACATGGGCCGGGACCAACGGCTTTACTTTCCTTCCGTAGGAAGACGTGACCAGAGATTTTTATGCCTCAGAAAAATCCCACCGACCTCGACTAGGATTGAACCCAGACCTATTGGGGTGAGAAAGCAGTCACGCCTACCACTACACCACCGGCGCCGGCCAATTCATCTAACAGGAGTTGTCTTAATGAATAAAACTTAGATAATTCACAAAAACGCAACAGATAAACAGATTATAAAAATAATCACAATCTTCTCAATCGGTTTCGAAATTGGTTCGATATTTCTTCGAATTCAAATGCTTCTTCCACAGCGGAGAATGCCCGAATCATCGCAGGCATTGGCTCATGGTATCGATATGCAGTCCGATGGAATCTTGTTTGTAGTGAGGATGACTGCCGCAACATCCTTTGAGGAACACGAAAGTTTAATTGTGAAAGCAGTTGAGGCCAGTCCACATCACCATTTAAAAGTTTCGCTACAAATAAGGCTTGTTGCATTTTTCTTCTGTGTTCAAATGTGTTCAGGTCCAATAGCATGCATCGGTCTGCGTAAGGTGGTAAATTCATTGGATCGCGCCACGGCACGCTGCGCAAAGCCAACCTCAAAAATCTTTTCTGAACACTTTCTATTCGGAGATTCCACATTAGCTCATATCATTAGACCAGACCACAGATGTATTCTCAAATATGGGTCGAACTAAAGAGCAATATAGTGCCTTCAAGCAGTGAGGGTCTTTGACATCTCGTGCAATCTTCGAAATAAATCCCAGTTACGATTCGCCTTAGAGATGATCGAGGAATAGTGAAGATTGAAGGTCAACTTTAGGTCCAAAAGAACACAAAGATCAGTCATATGTTCTACTACATACGTTCTATCGTTATACGTTCTAGCGTTACATTGTCAATGCAGTAGTCGTAAAGGATTGAACTCTGAGAGCGGTGAAACGTCATTCTTTGGTTTGTTTTTTTCCGTCGATCTTGTTTTCCGTGCTGAGCACCAATGCTACCGACGTGCCAGGAAGGCAGCTCCCACACCTGGACCCTACCTATCGACCCATCAACTCATGAACCGGGGACCAACGGCTTTACTTCCCATCCGAAGGAAGGCGTGATTAGAGATGTTATGCCTCAGAACATCTCGGCGGCGCCGACTGGGATTGAACACAGGCCTGCTGGGGTGAGAGGTAATCACGCTTACCACTACACCACCGGCGCCGTTAGTGAAACGTCATCACTGCACACTTTGGAACGCTCATGATGAGCTTATTGCGACGGCACCAATCCACAAACAAATCTAGCAGAGCTTGAAGACGATGACAATCTTCAAACGAGTGAAATATGACGTATAGCTTAAGATCATCTGCATAAGCTTGCATTTAACGAGCTTGCATTTAACTCCCAACAAAGCTGCTACATCGTTGAAGAATAACGTAAAAAGAAGTGGACCCAGGTTACTTCCCTGAGGTACTCCAGAGGTGCTGGTAAACGTAGAAAAGACACAAAATCCTACTCGTAATCGAAGAGTTCGTCCAGGCAAGTAGGAATGTAACCACGACCTAAGTTGCTCAGACGCTCCTAGTTGGGAACGTTTACATAACAAAACCTTCTGGTCAATTTTGTCGAATGCGGCTTTCAGATCAGTATATATGACGTCGACTTGTGCCTTATCCTCCAGATGCATGTACTGGTGAAATCCAAAAGATTAGTAGCTACCGATCTACCGGGAATAAATCCATGCTGGTCAGTTGAAATGTAATTCTTCGAGCGATTCAGAACAAATTGGCTAAAGATACGCAAATTCGCTAAAAATACCGTTTATTGCCAGCTTTGAAAACAGGAAACATATACGACTGCTTCCACAATATTGGGAGTTTTCCTTTCTCAAAGAATGCATTAAATATGTCAGCTAAAGGTTTTGCTAAGGCAGCTGAGCAATGGCAGAACACCACTGCTGGAATTCCATCTGGGACAGGAGAGAGTGAGGTATTCAGTCTCCTTGCTGCTGAAAGTACCATATCCTGAGTTACTTCGAATGTGTTCAGTTCCACTAAGTGACTAGGCGTATCAGAGGGAGCAGATTCAGCCTCAACGTCACTTGTCATATTTTTATCGAAGACAGATGCAAAGTGTTTAACAAACATCTCACATGCTTCGCTAAGAGAAGTGGACTCTTTCCCATCGAGTAGCATGTTGGACGGTATACTCGAATCTTTCCTTTTGCTGTTGACAAAGCTCCAAAAAATACGGGAGTTACTACGCAAATTCTACTATACTCTGAGAACGTGTGATTTGTACAAGCCACTGTACAAATGAGCAGGAGCATGATTGGCCGCCCACGGTTGCTTCTCTGTTATTGCCAGACCAGCTGTAATTTTACAGAGAACAAATAGATGATGCTTGGGTCTAGACTCGTAATGCTCTGCTCAGTAAGCAAAAATGGTTTTTCTAAGGCCACCGAGCCCCTCATACTGTTACTCAAGTTGTTATAACTATTCAAACCCGACACCGACGACAACGAATAGTTTTTCAAAATACACGATAAACAAGCGATCTTATCACACATTTTTAATATTAAAGGAACTGGGACCGCATTTTTCTGCTCAGTAAGCCGAAGATCTTTTAAATCTGAAAACTAAAAGCTACGAAAGAGTATTTAGGCCTTCATTAAATTCCACTTTCACGCTACGTTAAATGTTTCGATTCGCTCTTTACGCATTATTCTGGCAATCATATCAGCTATGACCGATGTAATGATTGTTTAAGCCCCTTAATGAAATTACTTTCTCGGATTTCAATTGGTATGTAATGAACAACAGAAATTCGCGATAATTCATATAGTATCAGCGACTGATGGTTAATTTTAAAAATACTAACGGTACTGCCTGCGGTGACTACGACGGCGAATCCGATGGCGCCTACAACGACGACAGCAGCGAATTTATAACTTACCATTTGTCTAGGATATAACACCTTTGCCCGGCACCTCCACTTGAGCTTCCTGTCTGCTATCTGTCACTGTTTTCAAAAATATCTAATAGCAATTACCGTTGTTGCAATACACTCAGGTCTTTTTTTACACGGGGGATACGGTCCGTGTAAAAAAAAACCGTGTAAAAAAAAACCTACGAGATTTTGATTTTTCGGATGCTTAAATGTTTTAAAAAAATCGGATTTTGATGCCATTTGTAATTAAAGCATGATATGGTCCATATAGACATATTATAAAAATTTCTGTATTTACACCAAAAATTGTGATTTTTTTTAAGTATGCCATTCGATTACAAATAGCTTGAAACGGATAATGTGATTGGAATCAAGTCGATAGGTTGTATCGTTGTCGAGAAATCATTAAAAACGTACCGTGTAAATCGTGGAAAACCGTGTAAAAAAAACCGTGTAAAAAAAACCGCGTAAAAAAAAACCGTGTAAAAAAAGACTTCAGTGTACTTCCTTCAACGAAAACAAATTTCCTTGCATTGTCATCGTCATGTGGGAGGAAGTTTGCGTCTAGCGATTTCCCAAGGAACCGTTCACGGCCACCAGCTACGCCCCTTCAGTCTTGGGTGTATCCAGCGAGGCATCCTTCAGCTTGCTCACAATCTCCGACACTGGCGAGAGACCAGCAGACGAGCACTTTTGCAAGCCGTAAACTCGCCGATTCACGGTAACGTCAGCCACCCAAGCAACACAATTTATCATAAATGGGTTTACAAAACTTATTTATGACAATATCAGCGGTAAACATTTACGTCTAGTCACTTATATACAACTTATTTATACCGAAAAAAGCGCAAGAGGTGGGATCTATATATAACATATGCTTGACTTGCGCAACTTATTTATGACTATAACGCAACCTACTGTATTGGACATGTTGTAAATTAATTTCATCCTTCCTACGAATGGAATTTGTTTTTCATCAATTTACACAACTTATTCTTCTGAGGAATTTTATCGTGTGAATAAAGTGCCTAAACTGAGATTCCGTACTGCAAACATTTATGCGGTTACAAATTTATGGTAAATCTATACATTCTACTTCTAAAAAACTCATTGGCTCTTAGAAAAAGCTTAATATAGAAAAAAGGAATTGCATAAAAAATCCTGGATAAAATTCCCCAACATTGCAAAAAACAAAAACAAATATAATATCAACTTTTTTTTCAATTATCTTGCTTTTCTCTGTTACAAAACGTACATGTGATGTTGAAAGCACAAATTAAATGTTTTTTTCATTCTATACATTGCATCATTGGTCAGCCATATTGTAGTGCAGTTTGTAGAATGCATTGAGAAATTTCATAATTGTTATCAAAACATGTTTATAACACGAAAAACAAGAACATTACTTGTATCGTATATTGAAGTTATAATTAGGTATGGAAACTCTCAATAGCCTATTTATAACACTTTTATAACTGATTGTGTTTGATGAAAACTTGCTAGTCTTATATACAACATGTTTTCATATGTCATTTTTGGAAACATGAGTACAACTGAAATATAACTAATGAATAACATGCTTTAAATAAGTTCTATCTCTGATGTATTCATGTTGTATATAAGGCTAGCCAGTTTTCACCAAATACAATCAGTTATAAATGTGTTATAAACTGGTAATTAAGACATGCAATATCAAATTATAACTTCAAGATAACAAGTGCTTGTCAAAAAGGTTGAATACTTCACAAACAACAATACAACGCGTCTAAAACAGGATGTTTTAGAAGCAATTAATATATAACTTATTTACAACTGGTTTTTTTTTTTTATTTTTCATGCAAGATGTTGCAAGTGTTACTTGTGCACCGAATCACCACCAAAACTCGCGATGGATACATTATCAGCACTTTTCTCGGCTAATCTACCAACCAGACCGTGTTGAAACTCGCACACGGTGACGAGACTCTCGACAGAACTACACACCGAAAGCGTGACATCCAAACACGGTGAACTGGCCTCCCGGGAGGCAATGGAAATCACAAGCACACTTACACACCGCTGGTTACAAAAAAAACAAATCCGTGCAAAGAAATGGATCCAATAAACGTCACTCTTGCGAAAACGAACGGCAAAAAAAAAGAACTCGCTGGGCAGTTTTGTGATACGGAATTACCACTGAAAATCAACCGGGAATGCACGAATTTCACCACACCCAACTGCGGAACACGTTCAGATGCACTTTTGGTACACTTTCGGTCGAAAACGCATATTTTTTTTTCAAAAATAGTTGCGAGCGAATCAACATCATCACAAACAGAGAGCAAACTTAAAACACAACCGTATCCGAAGGGGTTCAAAACTGCCTGTTTCCGGTGAGATCTGATCCTTCTCAAAAAAAAAAATAACACTTTTTTTTTGCAAAAATAGTTGCGAGCGAACCAACATCAACACCGACCGTGCCGAGCTCTTTCACGCACCTTACAGTGCATAAATAAACTGAAATTAAAAATTATCACTCGCAATGCCACCAATTTCTGGTCCGAGAGAAAAAATCAAACAACGCAGAATGCGACATCTCTACTGATGCACCCGGCGGGATGAAATCAAAAAAAGGAGGGAAATGGCCATTTGCGACGAAACTATTGAGTGCAGATTTTAAATGTCTTCCAAAATGTTTCTTCAATTTTAAAATACTTTATTGCAGTGGAAAAAAATTGTGCTTAAGGGGGGTATACGCTAGGATTACAAAAATTAACTTTTTAATATCTTGTTGAAATTGATGAACATCTATAGAAACATTGTAGATGAAGTCATTTTAAGAAACTTAGTCGAAGACGTCAATTTTCTATCTCTCAAGTGGACTAAGTTGTAGGGTGAAAATGAAGTAGGGTAGTACCCCCTTAAAACCGTTTTTACCATAACTTTTAAGTTTGAATTTTCCAATTTTTTCAATTATTTACAAAGTTGTAAGTGCTCTAAAATTGCAAATTTTTGCTGCAAAAAACAAATCGCTATCTCTTTGGGTTAAGGATTTAAGTCCCTTTTTATATGTTTTCACGCTATCTGTAAGGGAGTGAATCTTGCAGGTTAGCAGGTATCAGCAGCTCATCTCAACGTTATTTTGTTCAATATTTTCTACTCTACTGTAACATATATAATTCATAGGGGGATCCTACCAATGCCTAAAGAATTTTCTAAAAAGTACCTCAATGTTTTACTGTTTTCATGAACATTTATTCAAGTGTTTACATTAGAGTGGGTTCCCCACTGCTCTTTTTTATGCTTATTCTGGTCCCCAACAACTGGGCAAAACTTGAACAAATTTGATTATAATCTCGATTTTCGAGAGAATTTTAAATTATGTATGGGAAACGGAACGATCATATTCATGTGCTTACCAAAAATCCAAATATTGCTCAAATTTCACCAAAACTCGGACTTAGATTGAGAATACTATACAAAACAACTTTGACGAAGCTGCAACCCACTCTAATGTACATACTTGGAAAAACGGTCGTGAAAACAGCAAAACATAACAAAATATTGTGATACTTTATTAGAAAATTCATTAGGCATCCCCTTGTATCCCCATATGAATTGTGTATGTAACAGTAGGGTATAAGTTGCTGAACGAAATTGCGTTGTGTTTTGCTGCTAATATCTGCTAACTTGCAAGATACACCTCTTTAAAGGAAGTGTTGAAAAATTATAAATACGGATGTAAATCCTTTCCATGAAGGGAAAGCGATTTGCTTTTTTGAACAAAAATGTGCATTTTTAGAGCACTTACAACTTTGTAGAACATTGACAAAATTTAAAAATTCAGACTAAATATTTATTGTAAAAAACGGTTTTAAGGGGGTACTACCGTTTGTACTCCATTTTAACCCTATAATTGCATCCACTTGAGAGTTAGAAATTGACGTTTTCGACAAAGTTCCTTAAAATGACTTCAGCTACAATGTTTCCATAGATATTCATAAATTTCAACAAGACATAAAAATGTTATTTTTTATCTTAGTGTATACCTCCCTTAATCAAAAATGTTCACTACTCAATTAAAGTACTCAAAAAATGAAGAAACATTCTGAAAGATTTCAAAATGGTACACTCAATAGTTTCGTCACGAATAGCCAGGTCCCACTATTTTTGATTTCGTTTACTTTTGATTACTATAAACTTTTATAAACAAAACGTTAGTTATTCTTTCCTCGCCAATCGAACGCAAATTACTTGCATCATCGGATAGGGGAAACTTTCCACAAACCAAAGATGGTGCTAGTTTGCGTAGGCAAGCCTTGAGTCACGAGAAAAGGGTTTCCGAAGTTTTGATCGCAATAGCTGATGGGCTATTTTCTGTTGTTGGTCGGGTCGTGATTTGCTCGATTGGTTCCGCTATTTGACCGCTCAATTGGTTCTCGAGATTCTATCCGCCAGACTATGAATATAGCAACTATAGTATAACCGTCCGGGATGCAGAGTGCCAGCGCTAATCCGGCAAATGCAGCGGAAAACTATGAAAGCGAACACATGCACAAAACAAAGAGCAAACTTAAAACACGAACCGTATCCGAAGGGGTTCGAAACTGCCTGTTCTCGGTGAGATCTTATCCATATTAAAAAAAAATATATTGAGCCACTTCCCAGGCGGTACCTGGAAAATTTCCAGGCTTTGGGCAATGTGCTCCTGGGTTCTTGATGTGGTCAGCAATGCGCTTGTTTTAGAGTTCTAATTAAATTTAATATGCCGCATAATGAGCTCTAGATATGATTTTGATTTCTTTATTAAAGAGACTAGATTGAAACTGGCAACTTCATCGGGGGTGGATCCGTATGTGACCAATGCATAGTGATCCAGAAGGGTGAATTTCAGGAAAAAAATGAAAAGTGCTTGAAGATGAAGTTGGTCGGTAAATGCTGGGTAATGCGCAATACAGATCCCATTCAGATCACTAGCCTCTTCCCAGCAATTCCTATCCCTACCGCCCCGTGGTACCGGTCGGGAACATTGAGCAACCTTAGGGAAGATCGGGTTACCAACCCCGGTGGGAACTTTGGTCATAGGCTGACAGGGAAGGGGGGTTTTGCTTCGGCAAGCCTGAGCGTCTGTTCACCAGGAGGAGCGGCTCACAACAGCGTCTGTTCCCATGTTAGGGGCGGCTGATCTACGCCCGAGTGCCAGTGAAGGACTCTTAGCACAACTGTGCACCCTGGTTCTCCGGAAAGTTAGGGGTTTGGTGTCAGACCCTGCGAGCCAGCCGTAAAAAAATAGCATTGCAACGAAAAATCAGCAACAGAGGAATACGAGCCGAGACCAACGGCAACGACCCCAGCGACGAAATAGGACTTGCGATTGGAAACTCGGCACGTGGAACTGTCAATCTCTTAATTTTTTATCGGGAGCACCCGAATACTCGCCAATCTACTGAAGGACCGTGGATTCGGCATCGTAGCGCTGCAGGAGATGTGTTGGCCAGGATCCATGGTGCAAACGTTTAGAGGTAATCATACGATCTACCAGAGTTGCGGCAACACACGCGAGCTGGGCACAGCTTTCATTGTGATGGGCGAAATGCAGAAGCGCGTGATTGGTTAGTGGCCGATCGACGAAAGAATGTGCAGGTTGAGGATCAAGGGCCGATTCTTCAACTTTAGCATAATCAACGTGCACAGCCCTCACTCCGGAAGCACTGATGATGACAAGGACGCATATTACGTGCAGCTTGACCGCGAGCACGATCGCTGCCCAAGCCACGACGTCAAGATCACCATAGGAGACCTAAACGCTCAGATAAGCCAGGAGGAGGAATTCAGACCGACGATTGGAAAGTTCAGCGCCCACCAGCTGACGAACGGGAAAGGCCTACGACTCATCGATTTCGCCGCCTCCAAGAACATGGCCATACGTAGCACCTTTTTCCAACACAGCCTCCCTTATCGTTACACCTGGAGATCACCACAGCAGACGGAATCGCAAATCGACCACGTTCTGATTGATGGACGGCACTTTTCCGACATTATCGACGTCAGGACCTATCGTGGCGCTAACATCGACTCTGACCACTACCTGGTCAAACTGCGCCCAAAACTTTTCGTCATCAACAATGTACAGTACCGACGCCCACCACGGTACCGGATGTCGCCTTAGCATACGCGCAGAATCTCGAGGCAGCGTTGCCAGAGGAGGGCGAGCTCGATGTGCCCCCTCTAGATGACTGCTGGAGTACAGTAAAAGCTGCCATCACCGACGCAGGCGAGAGCACCATCGGGCACGTGGAAAGAAGTCGACGGAATGAATGGTTCGACGAGGAGTGCAGAGCGATTTTGGAGGAGAAGAACGCAGTGCGGGCGGTAATGCTGTAGGATGGAACCCGACAGAACGTGGAACGGTATAAACAGAAGCGGAAACCGCAGACCCGCATCTTTCGGGAGAAAAAACACCGCCTGGAAGAAGCGGAGTGCGAGGAAATGGAACTGCTGTACCGTTCCCAAGAAACACGGATGTTCAACGCATCCCGCAACGGCTTCATGCCACGAGCCGAAATGTGCAAGGATAAGGACGGGAGCCTCTTGACGGACGGACGTGAGGTGATTGAAAGGTGGAAGCTGCACTTCGATGCGCACCTGAATGGCGAGCAGAACGTAGGCACGGGAGACCAGCGCAATGGAGGAACTGACCCAACTCCCACGCTGAGGGAAGTTAAGGATGCCATTCAGCAGCTCAAAAACAACAAAGCAGCTGGTAAGGATGGTATCGCAGCCAAACACATCAAGATGGGCCCAGAAAAGTTGGCCACCTGCCTGCACCGGATGATAGTCAGGATCTGGGAAACAGAACAGCTACCGGAGGAGTGGAAGGAGGGGGTAATCTGCCCCATTCACAAGAAAGGCGACCATTTGGAATGTGAGAACTTCAGAGCGTTCACCATTTTGAATGCCGTCTACAAAGTGCTATCCCAGATCATCTTCCGTCGTCTATCATCTAAAATGACCGAGTTCGTGGGAAGTTATCAAGCCAGCTTCATCGACGGCCGATGGACAACGGACCAGATCTTCACCGTACGGCAAATCCTCCAGAAATGCCGTGAATACCAGGTCCCAACGCATCATTTGTTCATCGACTTTAAGGCGGCATACGACAGTATCGACCGCACAGAGCTATGGAAAATCATGGACGAGAACGGCTTTCCTGGGAAGCTGATCAGACTAATAAAAGCAACGATAGACGGTGTGCAAAACTACGTAAGGGTTTCGGGTGAACTATCCAGTTCATTCGAATCTCGCCGGGGACTGCGACAAGGTGACGGACTCTCATGCCTACTCTTCAACATCGCTCTAGAAGGTGTAATGCGACGAGCCGGACTCAACAGCCGAGATACGATTTTCACGAAATCCAGTCAATTTGTGTGCTTTGCGGACGACATGGACATTATCGCAAGAACATTTGGAACGGTGGCAGAACTATACACCCGCCTGAAACACGAAGCAGCAAAGGTCGGACTGGTGGTGAGTGCGTCAAAAACAAAGTACATGCTAGTAGGCGGAACCGAACATGACAGGATTCGTCTAGGAAGTAATGTCACGATAGACGGGGATACTTTCGAGGTAGTGGAGTGAGTCGTGAAAAACGAAGGCGCATCATCAGTGGAAGTCGTGCCTACTACGGGCTCCAGAAGAAACTACGGTCAAAAAAGATTCACCCCCGCACCAAATGTACCATGTACAGAACGCTAATAAGACCGGTGGTCCTCTATGGACACGAGACATGGACTATGCTCGAGAAGGACCTGCAAGCACTCGGAGTTTTCGAGCGACGTGTGCTAAGGATGATCTTCGGCGGTGTGCAGGATAACGGTGAGTGGCGGCGAAGAATGAACTACGAGCTCGCTGCACTCTACGGTGAACCCAGCATCCAGAAGGTGGCCAAAGCCAGAAGAACGGGGGGCAGGGCATGTTGCAAGAATGCCGGAAAACAACCCTACAAAGTTGGTGTTCGCTACTGATCCGGTTGGCACAAGAAGGCGTGGAGCGCAGAGAGCACGATGGGCGGACCAAGTAGAGCGTGATCTAGCGAGCATTGGGCATGACCGAGGATGGAGAGCGGCAGCCGCAAACCGAGTATTGTGGCGTACTATTGTTGACTATGTCTTATCTTAAATGTGATGTTGTACAAATAAATGTATGTATTTATGTTTGTATGAATATGAAGTTACATTAATTTGGTATCTGCACAGAATGTTGTAGTTGAAAAAGTTAAGGATTGTGTCCAAAACACGTCCGCATTGTTGACGTAGAACTACTAGATTATCCATTAAATAAAAAAAAAAAAAAAAAAAATATATATATATATATATATATATATATATATATATATATATATATATATATATATATATATATATATATATATACATATATAATCATCACATCACAAATATTTATATTGCAGAACTATGACAGACAAATGGCTTTCAACTGAGTGGCGCCGGTGGTGTAGTGGTAAGCGTGATTACCTCTCACCCCAGCAGGCCTGGGTTCAATCCCTGAGGCATAACATCTCTGATCACGCCTTCCTTCGGAAGGGAAGTAAAGCCGTTGGTCCCCGGTTCATGAGTTGATGGGTCGATAGGTAGGGTCCAGGTGTGGGAGCTGCCTTCCTGGCGTCGGTAGCATTGGTGCTAAGCATGGAAAACAAGATCGACGGAAAACAAATCAAGGAAAAAAAAGTGGCTTTCAACTAAAACTTATTTAAGGTAACTTAATTCAGTTTATCTTTACCTGTACTTTGTTAAGAATCTATTAAATAGCAAACGTTGCAATTGAATAAATTGAATTGTTTCATTGAAGCATATTTAACACCCAATATAATGGATTAAACCCCCCGAAATTTTGTTAATATCGACTTCGGATCTGTCGGATTCAGTTCAGCTATATTATGCCATATATATTCGGAACATCTTAAATCAGCTTTTAGGTGGCCATATGGCTCAATCATTGTTGTTTTGAATGCGATTAGATATATTTCGTTGAGTAGATGTGATTTGATATGGCAATGATAGATAACGAATTTGACCATAATTCGGGATATCCGGAACCGTTTCTACGGTGGCCATAAGGCTCTGTTATTAATTGTTAGAGCTAATGGTCATATTCTGTCGAGTAGATGTGATTTGACATGTCGCTTGATATGGTTAAGATAAATAAAAAATTTACCCATTTAACCATAATCCTAGCGGTGCCAGTGGTGTAGTGGTATGCGTGATTACCTCTCACCCCAGCAAGCCTGGGTTCAATCCCAGTCGGCGCCGCCGGGATGTTCTGAGGTATAACATCTTTGATCACGCCTTCCTTCGGAAGGGAAGTAAAGCCGGTTCATGAGTTGATGGGTCGATAGATAGGTGGTAGGGTCCAGGTGAGGGAGCTGCCTCCCTGGCGTTGGTAGCATTAGTACTAAGCACGGAAAACCAGATCGACGGAAAATAAATCAAGGCAAAAAAACATAATCCTGAATATCTGCAAACAGTTCTACGGTGGCCATATGGCTGTATGGTTGTTGTTTGAGTGCCATTGGTCATATATTTCGTTGAGTAGATGTGATTATATATGTCCCCTGCATCCTCTTGGATGTAACATTAAAATTTATTTTTGCTGTGCACGCAACCCGTAGCTCTAAGCAACGCAAATACTCTTTGCATTGTCTCCGAGGAACATCCTCATTAAACTATATCGCATCGGGACGCATTGATTGAGCCGTGATAACGAACTTCTGCTAGATTTATTCCTTTTTTTGTTTTCCCTCCATCCGGTTTCTTCAGTGCCTTCCAGATGTCTTCCTTTTTTATGAGGACAAATCGTACCGCATCCCATTTGTATCACTGGCAAACAGCAGCACCAGCTTATGGCACACCACACGGAAAGGTTTGCAATTTGCCAACAAAGTACCACTCCGAAGCGATGGTAGGAAACAGTAACCAGATAGATGAATTGGGTCAATGGTTGCGGAGTCCTTCGTCCTTCGTGCTATCGTTTCAAAGGCCATCGAAGGGGAAAAAACAGCCTTTGCTGACAAAAATGTGGCACACACATACGTCGTCAGTAGAATGTGCAATTGCAGACTTACAAATCGGTGTAGAAAATGGCCATTGCTAAGTCTTTCTCTTATTCTTTGTAGTTGCTTTCATAGTACCTACCATCCACAATCGGATGCTCGGACTGGAGGAAACGTGAATCAGAGTAATTCTGCTTTTACTGTGTAGGTCACGACCGGAACTGGATTGGAGCAACAGAGCACAGCTAGTCAGACTGGCCCAACGCTTGGCTGATTGTTTCAATGAATCACTTTAACGTACAATTTTTGAACCGGTCTACAGCAGTGTCCAGTCTGCTTCGATTGAGCTCGGCTTTGACTTCCTATCTCTGTGTGTAATATGTTACTCTGCTGCTGTTGCCAGTGGAAATGGAACACTGCCAAATGACCGTGGAAAAAGTTCGCAGATTTCTATAATTTGGGTCATGTTTTCTTCTCTTCTGGCCGGCAACTCGAACTGGCCGGTTGGCTGGCTGACGGGTACCGACCGCTGGCTGAGTCGTTGAGGGATACAAATATAGCATAGGTATGTGCGGGCTCGAATGTGTTTGCATGAGGAAGCGGACGACCGACGATGACGACGAAAAAGTGCACTTCATAAAGCGAGCAGATGTTACGGAAATAGATAAAAATAACAATGTAAGAGCGCATATTTTCGGAACGCTTTACGGAATCGTTTGCCGCTCTCGGGGAGGATTTCCCGCTTTCTGTTTGGTTAAAGTTTATCTCCGAAGCCATAAATAAAACCGGAATGTAGGAATCGAATGTGGGGCGAAGACGGTATGGAATGGCGAGCTAGAGCTTCAGCACTGGGGCTTAGCTAGGTGTAATGCATTTTTGATGATATATTTCGAATTCAATGTTTGTGACCATTATCGTTTGCTTTAAAAAAAATGTAGACATTTTATGCCGATGCTTTCTAGCGATAAATTCAGAAATGTAATTTCAGACTGTCATATGTTTACTGCTGACTGTCCAAATTTGAAAGCGGTACGTTTAGTTTTCTGTTGCTATTGCCAAAAAAATGGGGAAACTTCATGAGCAAATTCATTTCTTCCAAGTGTAAATGTTTCAATTCTAATTTTCTGTTTTGTAAGTTTACCGCACACAAAAAAAATTATTACATTCAATGTTAGTTGAATATTCCTATCCTCCGCAGCGAATACCGCAGAGAATGATATGATTTGGCCATGCAGACGATGCAATGATTTTTTCTTTTTTATTTCGTGTTCCGCCTACGCTTTGGACTATACCACCAAGCTTTTTATGTTATGACCCATTTTTGACCGTTCCACCCTTTATACTGAGAAAAAATGAATTTTAGCCACAAGACAGCGGTATGAATTTCAACTAACTATACAGAACAACTTCATCGTAGACCGCAAATCTATCCGACTTGCGCCGAGCTCTAGGCTATCAAAAAAAAAATAACTTATTGCACAGAAGTCGAACCGATTTGCGGTGTGCCTTATGAAAAAATAATGTTGGCAAAAAAATAATAAAATCTGCATTGATCGATTCTCTTCATCGACTTTCTCTTTCGTCAATAACTCAGCTGCAAAACCTTTCCCTGTTATATTTGACGTTTT